>NW_007726580.1:287261-312507 GCF_000696425.1 Galeopterus variegatus
AAAAAAAAAATTAGGAGGTCAGAGTATCCCAAGAAGGTATGCAGACTGTGACAGAAAAGTCTAACTATCACAAATTTATAAAATAACCTCACTGATGGGATTGGGAGATAAAGGTTCTGACCTAAGTAGCTTTGGAAATGAGTAGAGACTGCAAAACTCAAGCCAAAAGCAGCTGTACATAGCACTGTACTCTTCTAATGGATAATTGTTTCCCAAGGTAGGTGCAGATTAACTGTTCTGAAAAAACTGTAATGTATATTGGAATTGAATGCTTAAGTAAATAGATGGTGGATGGTAGGAGGCAGGTTTCTCACAGTTGAAGAGGGGGTTTACAGCAAAGCAGGGAGAGGAGGCTAGAATGATCCCTGTGGTAATGGGTGAGAGTTGAAGACATCAGTATGAACTCGTGTTTAGCACAATATAGATATAGATGGATACATATATATTTGTAGATATGTGTACATACACAGGTTAGCATACACACATATTTCCTTGCTCTGTCTGTTCAAAGGGTCTATAAATGACACCCTAGTAACAATAACCACATCTAGAGCCAGATCTTGGTTTCTAATATCATTCTCCAGTAAAAGGAATTATGGCTTTACTTAAAAGAAATGGCTGATTGTAGGACTAGGGCAAGAAATATAGAAGATGAACCTGAAGAATATTGTAATGGCAAGAAGGAAGTGTTTAAGAAAAACAACCTTACCATAATGGGAGTATGTCAAAGGGACACAGGAGCTAACTGAACAAGCTCTCAATGGCCAAAGCTGGAACAATCTGAGCAAAATAAATAAAGTAGCATTGGATTATAACCCAAAGTATAAACATCCATGAGTTCATAACAATATAAACAATGATTGAATAAGTTAATAAATGGAGAGAAAGACAAATCTACAGAGAAGAATTCTAAACAATTTTTGTAGATACTTCATCATGAAGGGGGTGGAGCATAATTCCCCACTTCTTAAATATGATCTGCACATAGTGACTTCCTTCGGAAGAATACAGTATAGAAAGGAGGAAAAAAGAGTAACTTTATGGTGAGGAAACCTGGCAAATAGTACTTCAGCCAGATGATGAAGGTTCATATCAATAGTGATAAATCATATTGTTGTCATGCACCTCGATGTGATGAGAAAGGCACTTTACCTCTGTGGTCTTCCTCCTAAAAATCCATAACACCAGTCTACCCATGAGAAAAACATCAGACAAATCCTATTCTACAAGCTGGTGAGTCTTCTCCAAATAGATGACCCATCCTCTCCAAACTGGCTATCTAAAACAAAGAAAGCCTGAGGAACTGTCATAGCCAAGAGGAGTCTAATGAAACATAGTGGCTAAATGTAATGTGGTATCTCTGATGGGATCTTGGAACAGAAAAATGATTATTATGTAAAAATGAAGGAAATCTGAATAAAGCATAAATTTTAGTGAAAAATAAGCTGTCAATATTGGCTCGTTATGTATGAAGGATGTACTATACTAATATAAGATGTTAATAGGAGAAACGATGCAGCATATATAAGAACTCTCTGCATTACCATTGCAACTTTTCTGTACATCTGAAACTCTTTATCGTGGGTTAAACTGTGCCCCCAACATCATATTCATATGTTGAAGTCCCAAGCCCCGGTACCTCAGAATGCAACCATATTGGGAGATAAGGTCTTTAAAGAGGTGATTAAGTTAAAATGAGGCCATGAGGTTGAGGCCCTAATTCAAAATGACTTGTGTCCTTAAAAGAAAAGGAAGAGACACCAGTATGTACAGGGGGATGACTATGTGAAGAGGCAGCAAGAGGACAGCCATCTGCAAGCCAAGGAGAGAGGCCTCAGAGGACACCAACCCTGCCAACACCCTGATCTTAGACTTCCAGACTCCAGAACTGAGAAAATGAATATGTGTCGTCTAAGCCACCCAGTCTGTGGTATTTCGTTACGGCAGCCCTAGCAAACTAATACACTATTCTAAAATAAAAGATTATTTAAAATAAAAGACACTGGCATGCTTTCTGTTCCCCACCCAGGGCTTTTGCCTGGGACTCTTCTTGACATTCAGATCTTGGCTCACGATAACCCAGAGAGCAGCCTTCTCTGACCACACAGTTCTCTGTTTATCATATTACCCCATTTTACTTCTCTGCATGGGGCTTACCACCAACGGTATTTTTCTCATTTGTTTACTCATTCGTTGCCTGTCTTCCTAGAGCAGAACATGAGGTCCTTGAGAGAAGGAACCTCGGCTGTCCTGTTCACAGCTGAGTCCCAGCACCAAATACCACCCTCAGTGCTGACTACATAGTAGACACTCAGTGAATATTTGTAGAATGGGTAATGCATCCTCCTGGAGCCTGGGTATCTTGATTTGGACTACTTATCCACTTCTGTTATTAGACTACAAGCACCTCTGTGAGTCTAAGCTATACTGGGATATAGAGGGTGGGCACTCTGTAAACCAGGCAGCACAAGGTGTTAGATTTTCAATATATTGGTAATTCCGTGTAAGGGGAGTGAATCAACATGGGTATAAACCAGGAATGGAGGCTGGGGGATGCTGACTTGGCCAGAAGCCCTCACCAAGCAAGGTGTTAGATTTTCAATATATTGGTAATTCCGTGTAAGGGGAGTGAATCAGCATGGGTATAAACCAGGAATGGAGGCTGGGGGATGCTGACTTGGCCAGAAGCCCTCACCAAGCCTCAGGGACAGGGATAAAATCGAGTCGAAATAAGGCTAGGGTAACAGCCAAAGGAGGTGTGTATACAGACAGGGGAAAGGGAACAGGGTGAAGTGTAACATCCGATTCTCAGGGTGGACACAGTCTTTGTTATTTGTTGGTACAGAGGTTGGAAAGCCAAGAGGGCCCTTCTAGATGAGGTGATGGATCCCAGATGCCAGACTCCAGCCCTAAGATAAAGAGGCTGGTAGGAACTAGGGCCCCAAAGAGATAGCTGGGGGTTAGGGCTGGGCTCAGGCTCTGCAAGATACTGAATGAGTGGGGGGAGGGGCTACCTGCCAGCCAAGCAGACAGTAAGATAGCCCAGGGAGATAACAGCTTCATGCTCAGTCAGGTCGTGGGACTGTCCACACCCACCCAGGGCATGGGTTGAGACAGTGGGATATTTCCAGGCCCTACTTATTAACAGTGGTTGTTCTGGATAACTAACTGTTCTGTGCTGCTATAACAAAATACCTGAGACTGGATATTTATGAAGAAGAGAAATTTATTTTCTCGCTGTTCTGGAGGCTGGATGTCTAAGATCAAGATGCCGGCAGGTTTGGTTGTATGGTGAGGGCTGCTGTCTGCTTCCAAAATGGCTCCTGATGCTGCCTTCTCTGGAGGGAAGGAACACTGTGTTCTCATCTGGTAGAAAAGTAGAAGAGCAAATTAACTGAATGCTGTGTGAAGTCTCTTTTAAAAGGGTTTTAATTCATTCCCAAGGGAGAAGTCCTCATGGCCTAATTACCTCTTAAAGGCCCCACTTCATAATACCATCGATATGGCAACATCTGAATTTTGGAGGGGACACCATCAAACCATAGCAATCACTGCCCAGCTGTTAGTGGCTGGGCATGGATACAGCTAAAGCAGGAACTAGAGACCATCATTGTGGGCAATGTGGAGGGCTCAGCAGACAGGGGCAAGCAGGAAGTGGGAGGTGGTCGTCTCCACAGAGGGGTGGATTGATGAGCTCTGCTTCCAGGCACAAAAATGTAAGAAGGCACAGGTAAATGAACAACGTGGAAAAATTGTTAAGGATGGAGCTATGCCAGCCAAGTAGACTCATTTGCAACATGTTGAAGAAAAAGGCAACTGAGACTAAAATGTTTTAAAATTTTATTTATAGGCTCTGTGGTCTTAAATCATTCTAATCCTTAGTTCCTTCACCTTTAAAAGGGGAGTAAAATACCTACCTTGCAGGATTGTTGAAAGGTTTACAGAGTATGCAAGAATAACACCTACCAGAGCTGGGTGCATACAAGGTGCTTAAAGAGGCTGATGTTATGATTTACTGACACCGCCTGGGAAGGTTTGTTGCTTTTGTTCCTGTCCATTTTCTCTAAAAGTAACTGTTCATAAAGCCCTTTGAAAGTGAAAGGGGGATGTGCTTGTTTCAGTGCCATCTGGAAATGGAGAAGTGGTGACCTGCTTCCTGCTCTACAGCTGCATAGGCCAGGCAGGGGCAGCTGGAAAGGAGCAGGCCACCGCCAGGGTCTCCAGGAAGATGTCATCCATGGGAGGGCTATATAGGAAGCCACCAAGACAGATTGAGAAGGAGGGCTGGAAAAAGACCCAGGGTTCTTTGACAACTCACCAGGGCCTACGTTGGAGCCTCTGCAGGAAGGGAGCATTGCAAATGCCCATCGCAGTCACGTGGTCGTGTGCTCTCTTCTTTCTTCTCATGTGGTTGATTCTGGGAGGTCATGGGAGGCATTTGGAAGATGTAGTGAGGATGCAACTAACTGCCTTTTTCTCCAGGAGGAGAAAGAGCAGAGAGGCCATCCTGTGCCAATCGTTTTAAAAGCATTTCTAGATCTTCATTTTTGTAGGACTTTCAGAGAAAAGTGGCACTTGAGACATACTTGCTACCCCTCGAGGCTGTTCTCCACTTGCCATAGCAGGCCTCCTTCAGAGGTCTTGGCTAACGGTAGCTGGGCCTTGGGGGAGGTCTGCAGCCAGAGTTGGTGCTGAGTCCTCCTCTGCTGGGGAGGCCCTCCATGCCCAGGGACAGAGAGCCAGGTGTGCCACACATCTGGCCATTAGCTCATTTCCCGTGAGGCTGAAATCAAGAGGGAGACTTTGATCCAAGGGCTTCTTTGTGACCTTCTTGGACTCCGCTTTTCATATCCGCTTCTGATTCAAGTAGAAGGAGCACAGAGCTGAGGGATGGGGTGAGCTCCAGTCCCAGCTCTGAAACCGACCAGCTGTGGGCCTGGACACGAGTGTTCAAACCTCAGTCTGTGTCACCTCCCTTCCCATCAGTAATGTGAGGGGGTTTGTCATGATAACCTCTGTCGTCCCTTTTAGATTTGGTGTTCCCTGATTCCGTGATAAATGTCCCTGAATTTCTAGGTAGGAACAGAAAAATAGCATAGGACACCCTTTTAATGCTTATCTGGAGATTTAATCTAAATGTTTCCACTTAGCATTACCAATAGGGGCAAGATGTTCCAAAGTCGGAGTCTGACTGCACTTTTAAACAATGCAATTTGCAGGATTCCACTCTTCAACTCCTTAGCCTTATGTGAAGGACACACATGGACTAGAAATGTTTTTACTTTATCATAATTTGGGCATCTGTATCAGAGATGGTTTAAGGCAGGGCTTCTCACCCTCAGCACTATTGACATCTTAGATTAGATACTTCTTTGTGGTGGGGCTGTCCTGTGTATTGCAGGATGTTTAGCAGCATCCCTGCTGTCATCATCCACTTGGGCTGCTATAACGAAATGCCATAAACTGGATAGCTTATAAACAACAGAAATTTCAGAACAGAAAGTTCTGAAGGCTGGGAAGTCCAAGATCAAGATCAAGTTTCAGTGTCTGCTGAGGGCCCATTTACTCTGTGGATGATGTGTTCTCACTGTAACTTCACATGGCTTCAGGGCAAGACAGCTCTCTGGGGTATCTTAGAAGGGCACTGATCCAGGATCATGCATGAGGGCTTCGTCCTCATGGTCTAATTACCTCCCTAAAAGCTTTGCCTCCTAATATTATCACACTGGTGATTAGGTTTCAAATATAAGTTTTGGGGGAATACAAATATTCACATCATAGTACTTGGCCTCTGCCTGCTGGATGTGAGTAGCATCTTACCCCTACCCACACTGTTATGACACTAAAATATCCCCAGACATTGTCAAGTGTGCTCTGGGGGGCAAAATCATCCCTAGTTGACAGCCACTGATTTAGGGGTGATTTAGAGTATGTATTTAAAAGGCAGAAAAATAAAATAGAAGCAAACAATTAAGCACATGCCTCTGGAAAAAAAAATACTGACTTTTTAAAGAGTTCATGGTAAAATTTGAATTTGCAGAAGTGTAGGACTCTCTTCTAAAGCTCATTTCCTACATACATACCATCCACATGTGAGTATAGCTTCTCAACTGCACTTGTGATTTCTTTAAACAGTCAGGAAAGAGGACCTTTTCTCTCCCAGAGATGTTTCCAAATAATATTGGATAACTAGATGTTAATGTACCATGTTTTCATAATTTCTTAAGAAATGCATGAATAAGATATTAGCCTCAAACACATTGTCTGAATATTTTCTTGCTGTGGCTCTGTGAAGTCTAACATCTGCAGAGATTGGTAAAGACTGTATCACAAAACCTCTTTCTTTCTCCATCTCCAGTATGTTTATTACACCAAGGCTGATGTTAGAAAGATTTCTTGTCATCTGCATTGATGACTGTTTTGGGGGAGGAGAAAACATAATGAAGAGAAGAAGAAAAGAAAAAAACAATCGGAGGAATAAGATCTGTCTTTTCTGTATTTTATTCTGTGTTCCTGAGAGCTGGCAGAGAACTCATTGTGAAATGTGTGAGGCTTTGCCAGGCCATTCAAGCTGAAGTTGCCTTAAAAGGAAAGTGTGGCATGCTATATGTTTTCCACTTCCTTCTTTTTTAGTTTCCTTACAGCCATTCTCAGAAATGTCAGTAGGAAGAAAATAGCAATCAATTATGTTTAGAAACAACTACAGTTAAATCTGACTGATAATTGTTTATAAAACTATGCATCATCTTATTTTCAGTACTTTTTCTGTTCCTCTTTTGCCCTGGAGCATTCTCCTGACCCCTGTGGTGAATATCTTTCCTTTAATCCAGGCCTGGGTCGTCGCTTTGGGTCGTTGCTTCTTGATGTGGTCTCTTCCCGTTGTGATTTCCTTTAGTTCAAGCTTTCATAACCTCACCTTCTGTAACCTCTAGGCTCTCCCCCGTGCCGCTCAACCTGTGAACTTAACTGACCTCACACCGAAATTTTTCATTATATTCATGCATTCATTCACTGGACAAATAGTTCCTGGGCTCCTATTCTGTGCCAGACACTGTTCTAGGCTCTGGAAATACAGCAGTGAATAAAGCAGACAAAACTCCCTCCTTCACAGAGTTTATGTTCCCTTGGGGGAAGGCGGGTAGCAGATGGAGAGACATTTTACAAGTACATAAATTATATGGTGTAGTAGAATATGGTAGATGTTATTGAGAAAGTAAAGCAGGGAGGGGAGCTGGGGAGGTGTGGGAGAGTGTGAGGGTGTGTCTCTGTGTGCATGGAAAGGGTGGGCTGCAATTTAAAATATGGTGATAGTGAAGGCTTCACTGAGAAAGTGACATTTGAGCAGACACATGAAGGGGTAGCCAGACATGGAGATCCCTGGGGGAACAGCAGTCCATGCTGAGGAAAAGTGCGTCCAAAAGCTTGAGGCTTGGGCCGAGCCCGTGGCGCACTCGGGAGAGTGCGGCACTGGGAGTGCAGCTGCGCTCCTGCCACGGGTTCGGATCCTATATGGGGATGGCTGGTGCGCTCACTGGCTGAGCACAGTGCGGCTGGTTTCAAAAAGGACAAAATAAATAAATAAATAAATAAATAAATAAAATTAAAAAGCTTGAGGCTCATCGGCTGTTTGAGGAACAGTCTGAGGAGGCTGGTGTGGGAGAGAAGAAGAAGATAAGGTGAGAGTTATGGGGGCAGGAGGAGCAGATAAGACTTGTAGGCCACTTCAAGGACTTTGACCTTGATCTGAGAGAGACGGGACGCTGCTGGATGGTTCTGAGAATGGTGTGGTCTGACTTGCGGATTCATAGGATCACATCACCACGTCCTCATATCACTTTCCCTGTTTAAACCCACCTCTTGACAACATATCCCTTTATCCACAGAGAAAAATACAAGCTCCTCATCTTCCCTGCCCCTACTCAAAAACTTTTCCAGTCACCTTACACAAGCCCTCAGTGACGAATGACTCCCACCCTCTTCAAATTCTACCCATCCTTCAAGTTCAAGTTGAAGTTTCTTTTTCCAGAAAACCTTTGCCACCCTAAAATTGATCTCTTTCTGCTCTGACCTCCTATTGTATTGATTATTTATAGTGTGCACTTGAACTTGATCATATACTGTCTTGCACAGTTTTCTAAGCAGGTTTCATAGGTATCATATCAAAAGGTTTATAGAATTTGAGACCTGGAAGGGCCTCAGAAATCATCTACTCTGACTCCTCCGTTTTACAAATGAGGAAATAGAGGCCCAGCAAAGTTTAGGATGTTGCTCAAGTTCACGTGTCTAGTTGTTTATTACGTATATGGCCTTTCTCAATGCAATTATAAGCTCATTACAGGATGATACCATACCTGACACTTCTCCAAAATCCCCTATAGTAGTAGGTAACACAGTATTTACGTAACAAATGTTTAATAAGTTTAATTAAATGTAAATGTAAATTGATTTTTTTTGGTTTAAAAATATTATAGACCCTTAATTCATCAGCCACATCTTGATTTCACGGATATTCTAGATGTAGAAAGACACATAAAATACTTGCTTTGGATTTGGCTTTCGGTCTTAGGAATTTGCTTGTGAATGTGGTTAGATAGGAGAATGAAACATTTTGCCTTTCTTGGAGGTTTTTGTTATGATGAAATGGTAAAAGATAATTTTAACATCTCAGCATGATACGGCTATTTCTGTTGCTTCAGCAAGATTTATCAAAGCGGTTTGTATTGAAAACAAATGGGAAGTGCGGTGGTGCTCCCGCAGAGGGTTCGGATCCCGCATACAGACCGGCCGCTCACTGGCTGAGCGAGGGGCGGGAGCAACACCGAGGGTTGCGATCCCGTGGCCGGTCCCGGTCCGGTACGGGCGCGACACTGAGGGTTGCAATCTGTTGCCAGTCATGAAAAAAGACAAAAAAACAAAAAACAAACAAACAAACAAACAAAAAATGGTTTTTACCATTCTTTGTCCACAAGGGAAAAAATGACCATGACAGAGTCCCATCCTCTGAGCTGTTTCTTTGGAGAATTAGAGGTTTTGATCACAGGTGTGAACTTGTGATATTCACAGATGTTGATGGCCTATCAGGACTATTTCAGGAGACCTAATTCATCCTTTGACCCAGAAACGTCCTGACTGGGTCTGACATGATGTGGGGGTGATGCTAAGGCTCTGTTCCAATAATAATTGCTCAGCAAAACAAAGTGGTTTCCTAGAGTCTGTGGTCCAGAACATATACTCGTTATACTTAACTTTTACAATAATGATTTTCCAGTGTCTTAATCCTTGCCCACAAATTCAGCACTGTTTTTAGTTTGGCCTGTATATGACCAAAACAATGGACCAAATTAGGAAAGTGGATTCATTCTGTCATTGCTATTCAGGCACTGCCACCAAAGCAAAGCTCCTGAAGTTACAAATGACTTGTTGGAGAAATCCTGCTGGTCCTGGAGAACTTTTTTAAAGCTCAGTATTAGTGACCCATGGTTTGGCCATATGACTAGGTCAGTTAACTTAGTTGACCATGGAATGATTACAGTAATGCTAAGAAGTATGAAATACCTGAATGAGCCAAGTAGCTTGATTTATGGCTACACACTAGACTCCTACTCTAACTAGTCACCTAACAGATTAATATCAGTGGTCACAAATCCAAGAGAAAATGTAAATTGCTCAGTGAACTTGTCAGAAACACAGTCTTAGTGAAAGAGAATCCAGATAGTACATGTATCTGAAAGATAAAATGAAAAACTTGGTAATTTTGGTGAAATATCTGGTATTTATATTCTGGATAAAGCATTCTCTGTTATATTTTGTGGTATGTTTGTGTGTATATGTGTATAGTTCCTTAAATATTCTAAATGAATGTTGTTCCTTTAGAGTTGTCAAAAGCCTCATACATTTATTTTCATACTTAAGATATAGGCAACTCCTTTTTGGAAATTTTCTTCACAGTTCACCCTTAAATTATTTTTTCAATTGAGGTGCCAGTTATATAAAATAAAATTTACTAATTTTCAGTGTACACTTTTGTGAGTTTAGATAAATGTATATATTTGTGGAACCGCTGCCACAATTATGATATAGAACATTTTCATCTTCCCGAAAAGTTCCCTCATTTTATCACATTTGACATTTGTTTGTAGAAAGTGAAAAAAGTGTAAAAGCACAAAAAGGCAAGTTTAGTGACTAAGGTGGTTGGTGATCACAGGGAGTGATATGACCTGGGGTCAAAAACAAAACAGAGGGCTGACCTCATGGCGCATTCGGGAGAGTGCGGGTTCGGATCCTATCTAGGGATGGCCAGTGTGCTCACTGGCTGAATGCGGTGCGGGCAACACCAAGCCGAGGGTTACGATCCCCTTACCGGTCACATAAAAAACAAACAAACAAAAAACCACACAACTATAAAATCATAGGATCTATTTTCTGATGAGGCTTGTAAACTAGTTCTGATGATCATTTCAAAGTTGAGCTCGAAAAACATTTTGAGCAATGAATTGGACATATTTTTGTAATAAACCTTAGTATTGTTTCCCAATGTGACTACCACTGTGAAGGACATTTATTTGGTTCCTTAATAGATGCCTGGTATTTGCAGATTTAACATTTTGTGTATTTAAAAGAGCTTCAAAGGTCTGAGATAGAAAGACACTTGTAGTTTTGCAAAGGCATAAAGTTGAGTCTTGAATTTACAAGCCGGAGTGGGTTACTAGAGTGAGTGAGTTCACTAGTGAGTGAGCCAAACCCACTGCAGATCGTCCCAATTTCAAAGAGCAACCATAAAGGTCTATTCCACACCTGGATGAGGTAATTCTCAGAGGGTGATAGAAACATGGCATCTTCATGGGCAAAGGCTCCCCAAAGACATCAAGTGCTGGTATTGAAGATGGAAGTAAAGAAGGCTAAGAAAGTAATTTTTCTTAACCAGAAAAATGAGAGTATTGAGCAGAGAAAAGGGTAGTTAGGTCATGGCCATGAATGAATTTACCACATGGGAATCAGAAAAAAAACTTTTAAAATTGTATCAGAGAAAACTCTGACTAATGCAAAAATCATTCTTTAAGAAGGAAATAAGCCATTAGGTGTTGAAGAGATCGCTTATGTTTTCATTTATATTAATATTAGTATGAAGCACAAGGCAAATTATATGCTATGTAATTTTGAATTTGGGGATTCATGAATATTGAGAATTTACTCTGTAAGTTCTCTTGTGTTAGTTTAGATACCAGCATCATTAAATATACTAATACCTGGTGTGAATCCAAGGACATGAGGGAAGTTGACACTTGAAAGAGTTTGTTGATCTAGGGGTGAAGAGAGTCCTTGGGTAGTTTCAGTCGCTTATAGTCATGAGACCAGTGGGTCAGAGGGTGCAGTGGGAAGTGTTAGTAACTAGAGGAGATCACTGAGAGGGGCTGGGGGCTGATGGTTGTACTTTTTGAGAACTAGAAACTAGGACATGAGATTGCAAAACTAACCCCAAAGTCCTTAAAACATGGATACATATCATATTCTAAGCCTTCCTTAGCTTTAGTATGACAGTTTCTAGTTAACAGCACAAATTTAGATTTTTATTTTCTCATCTGTTATCATGGGAGATTCCATATTCTTATCCAGAAACTGAAAATATCAGAGTAGAATTATTTGAATGATTGACTGACTACTCTGTGCTTGGTACTCTTCTAGGCCTCTGGAAACACAGTGAAAAGTCATAGGCCCTGCGTATAAGACACTTCTAACAGTAAGAAGACAGACATGAAAATGAACCATGAAAACTCAGTGGAAGTTGCTGTAGTGAAGATATGTACCAGGTGCAATTAGAACCCAAGAGAGTGAGCCCCAAAGTCTGCCTCAAGATACCGAGGCCCATCAATTCTATGATTGACCTCGTTCCCTTATTTGGAGAAAAGAAAACGATGCTAAGGCCCTGAAGTTAAAGAACTTTCCTTATCATCTGGCATCTAAACTGCTTGGATGTCCTCCTAACCTCCCTTTTCTTACTAATCTCTTGCTTCTCTGGTCCATTTTTAAAACCAGTGCTCCATTTTCCTGTTAAGATCCTGAGCAGATCTTCACTGCCTGCACAATAAGTCCGGATTCCCTGCCACGATCTTCAGAGCCACCGTCTCCTTTCCTATCACATTTCTCCACAAATTGTGCTTCGGTACCCCTGGCTACTCTCTTGCCTTTGTGTGCTGCAAACATTTCCTACCTCCAGCTTTTGCTCATGTCCTTTCTTGTTCACCCTCTTCTCCACCTATCAAAATCCAACTAATTTTATTCAAATCCTGGCTCAAATGCTCCCTCATCCATGAAGCCTGCTGTGCTTCTCCCAGTTCAATTTAATTATTGGTTCTTTGCATTTCCGTAACACTCATTTGCAGACAACTTCCCTGAGAGTCTATATTGTGCTTTCATTAGGGTTGGTGTTTATATATCTCTTTCACTAAATAGTAAGTCCTTGGAAGTTACTATATAAAAGACTACATCTTTTAAAACTCATTGACCTCATATCCAATAGTTAATAAAAAAAATCTTCATCAAATACTGTTATATTGCCCAAGTTCAGAAATTAGTGGCAGATCAAGGTCTAAAAGCTCCTTATTATTATTTATACAAGACTTTAGGAATTCCTAGCATGTATCCACTCCATCCTTTGCTTTACTTTGAAGACACTTCTTTGTTAGTCTGTGGTGCAGAATGGCCAGTGTTGTCACGGCTCCCAACATTCATGGTGGCAGCAAGGTTGAGGAGGTAGTCGGGGATGGATGTGTTTATGTTAAAGCATGTTTTCACCATTTTCCACAGGACCTATGAATATTTGAAGGGGGATCTGGAAGCTGTTTCCTATGAGGGAGGTTAAGCTGAAATGCAAGAAGTAAATGTTAAGGAATATTAACATAAAATCTATATTGTGAATTCTTTTACATAAATATGTTACCATCGTCAGGAGAAGTGGTATCAGGGGCTTTTCAAATGTGTACATTTTAATATCCAAATGAAAAGTTTGTTGTAAATTATGAAAGGTGGAAATTCTTCATGCTTATAAAGGTCTTTGACAAAAGAATGCTGAAAGGAGATAGAGTGTTTATGTGTATGTGTGTTTCATTTTTCCAAGTGTAATTTTCTGATGCAAAACTGTGGGGAAGCAGAAGGGAGCAGGGATAAAACAAGGAGCGATTTGTTCAGTCTTTAGTATTTTAAACCAATCTCTTGTGCTCACTCTCTCTCACCTCCCTATCTACTTACCAGCCTACCTATCTATCTATCTTATGTTTTCCTGTTGGGGGCGGGGGGTGGTGTACAAATCTCATTACCAGCATTAGCTGGTATGCAGGGGAGGGTCCAGAAGGGGAGAAGGGGAAATGCAAATCTTCTCTCCCTCATGCTCAGCAGGCTGCACTCACCTGAGACCACCCATTTCCTTGCTGGCTGGCCCTGCTCCATCTCGCCTTCACAGGAGGGCTCTGGGTGGTCAGGCACCCTTTACTAATGTTTCCCTTGCTCCTGTTTTCTGTCTCTTCTGACCTTTAGTCCCTTGAACGCCTCCAGGCAGGTTTGGGGCAGCATGCTGGTCTGCTTGCTTCCCTGCAACGGGAAGATTCTGGCAGGATGAAAGGATAGACAGCCTCTTCTGTTCTCTAGACATCTTCAGCAGAGAAGATTTGCTTTCTGTACTCCCTACAACAGCTAAAGTACTTGCAAATGAAGGCGTTTAAACAGTCATCTTTGCTTGACAGTGTTCTTACAGAGAAACAGCAGTTAAGAGCTGCCTTTTGGAGTGGCACTGCAGGATTTCAAGCCCCCTCTACCTCTCAAGGTGGCAGAGTACTTGATCTCTGTGTGCCTTAGTGTCCTCATCTGTAAAAGGGGGTAATAAAACCCACCTCATAGGGACTTTGTGAGGATTAAATAAGTCAATACAGATAACAGCACTTAGAAGAGAATCAAGCTCATAATAAGTACTACATAAATAGTAAGCTGTTGTTACTCTAAGAATGGTTTTGCCTGCTGCTTAGACATGCAGATTATGGTACTTGGAATGGACTTACCAAAGGGTGTTAGTAGTGTTCCTGACCCAGGGAGAAGCTGAAGCAGCAGGCAAATGGAGATCAGATTGAGTCCGTAGTGTTCTTTGACTTAAAATGTGTATAAACCCAGTATGGGCTTCTGTCT
This sequence comes from Galeopterus variegatus, assembly GCF_000696425.1. Lineage (NCBI taxonomy): Eukaryota > Metazoa > Chordata > Mammalia > Dermoptera > Cynocephalidae > Galeopterus > Galeopterus variegatus. Next base: position 301,434 of record NW_007726580.1, read on the forward strand.
ATGCTCCATGGATTCTTAAGGAAGGATAAGACAGCCTAATGTGATTGGAATGTCATGTGGAACCTGGGGCATGTCTGTGGGGTGTCTGTTGGGAGAGAGGTTGAATTTAGGTACAAGTATGGCAAGAAAACAGTAAGGGCTGGGACCTGAATGCAGCACAGGCTGGCCAAGGGGTAGGAGGGCTCCTTTCCCTTGGGCCCAGGTGTTCAAAAGAATCAACTCCAAACCAGGGCCAACCAGAACCCGTTCCGCAGACACTGTGATTTTGTCATTTGCTTGCATCTGTGTTTTGCTAGAAGCTTTTGGTTTGAGATGCCCTCCGGAACTCTTCAGGCCTGGCGGAGGAGGCTTTCTCTCTCATTGCCTTATGTACATAGCTTCACGATGGCAGATCTCATTTGGGGAAGCCAGGGGTGAAGAATAGAAGGGGTGTGTGTATGTGTGCATGAGTGTGTGTGTCCCTTAAAAAGAAAACCAACTGATATTTTTTCACATTTAAAAAAAAAATGTAAGCTGAAGGGAAATAGGGTAAGATTATATTTTAATGTCCTCTTGATTTTCATTCCTTCTTCCTTCTCATGTTTCCTAAATGCTACCCACAGAAAGGGGGACCATCAAGGAGGCAGAAAGGTGACCTCAGGGAAGAGCTGTGAATTTTGCGGGGTGTCCGCCTTCACTGAACACCTGTAACTGTCTCCTCCTTGTTATCACCTTCTCCTTCACGTCCTACTCAGCAGTGAGGAATTCCCAAATATCTGTGAAGAGCCTCTCAGAGGAAAAAGAGCCCCCCTTTTCCATTGCTGCTGTATATTTTTATTTGTTGCTTCTGATACAGAATATTGGGAGTTTTGGGTTTTGATCTTACTTTAAGTATAATTAAATTTAGTCTTGACTGTTAAGAATGGCATGAATTCTCGTTTACCAGAATATATCCATGTCTGCATGCATGTCCACGTTCACGTCTATATCTATATCTATCCGTCAAATGAACCTTTTTTATTCATGTATCTTTTTTAATATCTTGATGTAGCTTCAACTTAATGTCCAGCAGGGATTGTGTACTTGATTAGTGGGAAGTCATATGTCTCTGTTGCAATCATTCGAGAAGATCCAATATTTCAAATACTTTTTCATTCATGTTGGTCATTTTTGTCACCTTTAAAAGCCTATTAGCCAAAGACTTCTGGTGCTTGTAAAAATCTTCTATTAAAAAAAAAAAAAAAAAGCTGAACTCCAACTTAGTGAAAATAATGTTAGTAGTTTTACTGTTAGAAACTGATTGCCATCCAAAATCTCTGGTTAATGTAAAGATCAGCTGGTAGTTATCAGGCACTGGTAAAAAGCAGTCAAGATAGTAAAAGGCTTTCCTGTGGCTAACAGATTCATCCTCGTAAGTGGTAAGCCCATCCTATTAATAATCCTGTCAAACTAGAGATGAACCTAGTGAATTTAAATGCTTCTTAGGAAAGGCAAAGGCAAGAACATATTCCTCCTCTTTTACCTTTGATGAGCTGACTTCCACCATTTTTCTAACATGAAAAATCCTTGCATGTTTCTAGTTCCTAACATCTGGAGAGTGGTAGGGGGTATGCTGTGCTGTGTTCTGCATATGTTATAACCTAATGTGTTCACCATAAATGGGGTGCTCGGTAAAAATGAATTTTAAAAGCCCCCCAAAATAAAAAGACTTTAAAAGATATATTTATTTTTGTGCCCTTAATAATAAATATATCTTTCAAAGTCTTTTTATTTTTTCTATTCTTCAAACATTAGAAATCCAGTACACCCTATTAAAAATCTGAATAACATTTTTATCTTTTTAAAAGAAGATAATTTGTGAGCAAAGATGTAGGGGGAAAAGCAGATAATTTAAAATGCACTGCAGTCAATTTCTAAGATACAATGAATGATGTATTTTGAGAAGTAAAATAAAATAATAAATAAATTTTTTAAAAGATATATTTATTTTTGAAGAGTTAATAGGAGAACATGATGCACATTTCAAAAGATACAAAGGTGAGTAGGGTGAAAGCAAGCAGACAGATTTGATTTGAAGCAATTTTTTTCTCCTGGTTTGTTTCAAGCATTATTTTCTCATGTTGACTGCACTGCCAAAACCATTTGTGTTCAGGGTGGTGGGCGAATGTTGGTGGCTTTTTGTTTGCTTGGTTTTGGTTTTTGCTGATGGAAAAAGACATGAGTACGGTCATGATGCAGATGTTTTTCTTCAAGTTAATTACATTACTTGGCCAAATATTTCCTCTCCAGTGTCTTCGCTTCCCCCCATCCTGTGAGCTGTACCTTTCCTTGCTTTTATGTTCTTATAAGAACATCACTGGTAATAAGCAAGTGTATTTGTGGATAAAATATGAAAAACACTGTTTAATAAAGAATCTTAGATTAATGGAGAATGAAGGAATGGTATGTTAGAAAGAGTTGTATATGTTAAATATGTAGAAAATGCACCTATGTTATACCTTTTGGTTAAAAATGCAATTTTCTCATTCTAGTGTCCTTTTTAATATAAATTAGTTTTTTAAATCTGAAGCAACTAAGTTTGGATATAGGAGAGGACATAAAGATATTAAGCTACTATTAATCCCAGAGGCAGTTGTAGGGAACAATATGAAACACAGTGATGTTGAAGCCTTTTCTGCAGGATCACACGGCCACAGAGGCTGACTGAGCCTTATAGTTCATGGAAGGAAGAGCTTGTAATGAGCAAAAAAACAAAAGGAAAGAGTTCAACTCTCAAGCTGATTCAGAAGAATTCTGAACTTTTGATATGTTTGTGTCATTAAAGTCCAAATGGATTCCTTTATAAGAGTTATTGGTAATTACACAAACCATGAGAAATTAAAAATAAAAAAAAGCAGGAAGTTATTTTTGGTTTATAAAACACAGGCCTTATGACTTTATTCCTCGGTACCAAAGTGAAAACATTTTAAAAGACAAGCTATCTTGGAATTATAGAATACTTTTAACTCCCCCCCACCCCCAGTAGGTTATTACAATTTAATTATTAAAACAACAATGTTGGGGCCGGCCCAGTGGTGCACTGCTACAGTGCACCGCTTGGGAGCGCAGTGGCGCTCCCGCCGAGGGTTCGGATCCCACATACAGACCAGCCGCTCACTGGCTGAGCGAGGTGCGGGCGCAACACCAAGGGATGCGATCCCGTTGCCAGTCCCGGTCCGGTACAGGCGCGACACTGAGGGTTGCAATCCGTTGCCGGTCACGAAAAAAGACAAAAAGGAAAAAAAAAAACAACAACAATGTTTTATGTCGTTGGGGTCACTTGCTATTATGTATTGAGCAGACCTGTAATTGTGATTATGCACATTTCTCCCTAATTTTGTTTAGTAAAGCCACATTGGTACTTGAAATTGGCCATAGTGGGGGCCAGCCCGGTGGCGCACTGGATAAGTGCGCCGCTTGGGAAGCGCGGCGGCGCTCCCGCCCGAGGGTTCGGATCCCACATACAGACCGGTTCCCGCTCACTGGCTGAGCGAGGCGCGGGAGCGGCACCGAGGGTTGCGATCTCGTTGCCGGTCCCCAGTCCGGTATGGGGGCAACACTGAGGGTTGCGATCCATTGCCGGACACGGAAAAAGACAAAAGACAAAAAAAAAGAAAAAAAGAAATTGGCCATAGTGGGAGTATTTTTTTAATTATTTATTTTTTAATTGATCCATATTGATTGTACATATTTATGGGGTACAGAGTTATATTTCAATACATGTACACAATGTGTGATGATCTATTCAGGGTAATTAGCATATTCATCATCACAAAACTTTATCATTTCTTTGTGCTGAGAACATTTGAGCTCCTCTCTTCTAGCCAGTTGAGAACATACAATAAATTACTGTTACTTGTAGATGCCTAGCACTGCTGTACATGGCTAGAACTTGTTTCTCCTGTTAGCTGTAATTTTGTGCCCATCAACCAACCTCTCCCTATCCCCTCTTCCCCGCCCCTTCCCATTTTCCAGTAACCACAGTTCTATGGTGGGAGTATTTACACCATCAAAATTGATAAAAGCTACATAACAGGGCTTCCCCCCACCCTACCCCCACCCCTGCAAAGCTGCTTGTTAAATATTTGCCAGCACACCACTGGATTTAAAGCCTAATTGAGTTGCATTAATCAAGATATGGGAGAAATCGAAAATAAGTAGAACCATTATTTGGAATTAAAAATTGTATTAAAGGGGTGAAAAACTTGTTAGAGGAGCACTAGACATGTGGCATTTGTGGAAGTTACCACAATATTTTCCATGAGTTGTAAGAAACATGTTTTTCAGTTATTTAAAGTTGTTAATGGCCTAGTCTTACCATTTTGGATGGAATAAAATGAATCATATCTTTGTCAAGTGAATATCAGCCATGTGGCAGAATGGTCCTCCACCTTGTCACAGCGTCCCTGTGGAACACAGCTATGATCACCTCCTACAATAACATGGTACTTCTGGGGGGGCGCTGAGAGTTGCATGCATTACTTCCTTAACCTTGGAATAGTACTGGTTCTCATAGTTAATATTTTAAAGATAGAGAATTGGAGGTATGAGGAGACATTGTCAAAATAATAAACAGAAATCAGATCACTGCTTTTTAAATTGTCCCCAATTAACATGTTGTCCCCAATTAACATGTTGTTCAACATGTGCTGGGACATGTTGAACAAGAGTAAAGAGTTACATGTTGGAATTCTCTGAGCTAGTAGTCTGACCCATGGTATGTGCCATTCTACCAATGTATTTTAAAAATTTAACACAAGGGATTATTGGCCAACGAAAATAGAAAATGTGTATCTGTTGAGAACTGCTTCATGCAGACTTCTCACTGTCGGCCATGTAGGAAGATGCTGTGGTTCTGCTCCTGGCCAGTTGCACTCACCAAACTACTAGTCCTTACACCCTTGCTACACAAAGTATGGTCCGTGGACCAGCAGCTTTGACATCAACTAGGAACTGGCTATGAACACAATCTTGGGGACCATTCTAGACCTACCGAATCAGAATGTGTCTTTTCACAAACTCCCCAGTACCCTTGCTACACAAAGTATGGTCCGTGGACCAGCAGCTTTGACATCAACTAGGAACTCACTATGAATACAATCTTGGGGACCATTCTAGACCTACCGAATCAGAATGTGTCTTTTCACAAACTCCCCAGGTGATTTGTACAGACGTTAAAGTTGGAGAAACACTGCCTCAATGTCCACTAACATCATTCCCACACTGTCTGAAGAGCTCCATCCAGAGACAGAGAAGTAAACTAGAAGTTTGGATAAATGGTGGAAGAATCCATTTTATTCATGGTTATTGTCTTTCCCTTCACCTGGCTCTAGTCTCCATCACAAACTTAGTTACAATGGTAAAAAACAAAAAAAGGTAGCACTGAGGTATCCGCAATATAGTGGGAGATCTAACTGGAATTTCCAAAGGGAACCATATTTTCTGAACTAATTGACTCTCTCTAAAGCTTACTTTTCCATGGAACACTGCTAGATTGAAGTCTCACATTAAATAACATGTTTTCTCATTCCTCTCTTCTTCCCTCTTTCTTGCTTTTTTAAAATTAAGTTTCTTATTTTACAACAGCTTTAGATTGACAGAAAAGTTGCAAAAATAGTACGGAGTTCCCATATACCCTATGCCTGTTTTTCTTGCTTTTTTGACCAGAGTTGTATTTCTACTTTTCCTGACTGGTAGCATTTCCTGGCTAACACAGCAAAGTTACAGCACCTAACACAAATAGTATTTGATTAAGGCTAATTACAGTGCTGTCACATAAAAGGGGGAGAAAAGAAAGCTGGCTTTTTCAGCCAGCAGTGAAATAACCTGCTGTCTATCTACTGACTTAATAGCTTTAATTGCCAGCACATAATCAAGATCTGGTGAAATTGTTTGAACATATCAGCAGGCACCAAATATTTCAATGAGATCGGGTTGTATAACTAGTTGTGCTCTAACTTGAGCTGAAAGAGCTCTGACAAAGTGAGTTTTATAGCCTACAAGGCAGCACCTGTTGCAAGAGGCCCACTGATGTGATGAGTTGATTTATTAACACACTTTGGACTAAGAAAGTCATAGGTTTAACACGACCACCTTAGATGAGCCATGACCCTATAATATGTCTGGCCTCTTTGTTTACATGATGAATTAGGTTAGGAATGTATTTACACTTGGAGACATTCTACTTTCTGTTTATTGAAGACTTTTTTCAAAGAGTGACATATGGAAATGTGGCATTTCCTTTAACAAACTTTGTAAATACTCTTTATACTATCAGTAAGGAAGTCACACACCAAAGAATCCATTCTTCCATATTTTATTTCTTCTACTTTCTGACTCTTGGGAATATGGAACTAGAAATTAAGGCACACCTAAGACAATCTACCTCCAGGAAGTGAATCTAACAAATGATTTTGAAAAAGTGTGGTCCATGACAGGCCCATTGTGGGACCTTGCAAGGATGATCTGGTTCCAACCCATTTCAGGTACTCGGGTACCTGATTCAGGATAACCTGAAGGAAGGTGTCTGCTGGTAGTTGAGTTTCATACCCTTGAGCTTTCTGAAAACAGTGGTGTTCAGGTGAAAAGACCCCTTTTTGTAGAATAGTGGGAATAATTTGTTCTCTATTTAGTAATCATTGAAGTCCTGAGTTCAAACTCTTTACAAACACACCCAAAGTAGTCTCCAAAAAAGGTAAATATAGGTGGTGTTTTCCTAACTTTCAGAGACAGAGAGGTGAAACTGCAGAGGCAAGAAAACACAGCTTAGTGCCCCATGTCATTCCCCTGGCAACCACCTCTTTAGGGAGGATGGTCCTTGCTCAGTAGCTGGCAGGGCAGTTGAGAGGTGGATAGTTCCTGTTGGTTACCCTGCCACCCAAAATCTGTCGATGGACTGGACCTGGTGACATAGGCGCACTCTGAGAACACTCTCTGCACCCCACTGAGCTGTCTCCTAGGTCTGCCCTGAGGCTGACTGACACCTGCAGCTCCTTTTGGAACCCAGTCACCTGGGTTACTTGTGGATTGAGTGACAGGCACTTGAGTAAAAGGACTTGGGCTGGGGAAGATACAGCTGATTTTTTTCTCTCTTCCTCCTTTCCCAGCCTCTAGAATTTCCTCACAGGCCGTGACTTAAGCTGCAGCTCCTATCAAGCTGCTGAGAGGCTAAGAAAGCTCTTTCTGCTGATTTTCATATGTGCAAAAAGCTTGGACTGTCAGGAAAAACATAGGAAGGAACGGAAATCTGGGGATTCTGCTTTTCAAGTCCCTCCTGTTAATTTTTTTGTTTGTTTGTTTGCCTTTGCCTCATCTACTCACTCTTTGAGGCTTAAGAGGCCCAAAGTGAAGTTTGTCCTAATTTTAAACTTGCCTCTGTGGCAGCCCTATAATTTTCATTCCATAGCCTAAATTGGAACGTGTCTCTGTAGGTTGGGCTCAGAACATCTCTCTCTTTGAAGCTTTACCAAGCTACCCTTGGTATAGCAGAGGAGTTTCAGCATAAAAATCCAGGATTCCGTTTTTGTCAGAAGACCACCATGTGAAGAGCTTTGTCCAATTTTCAAAGGCAGTGAGGGAGTAGAGGCGAACACAACCATTGGCTGAAGCCAATTATCTCTTAAAACAGACACATTTCAGCGGAGCACCCAGGACAAAATGTTCATATTCCTTTTTTGACACAATTAAATTTGAGAAACTTTAATTGAGATTATCTAACTCAGATTCTTTTTCTCTGTGTACTTCCAAGATTCAAGCTGTCTTTTATCACACAGATCATGTAACTCCCTCATTTTCTATAAGACCCAACTCCATATCTTCCTCCCCCCATATAGGCTCCTTGGAATGACCCTAGACCACCTCGAGATTTCCTTTCCTCTGAATTTCTCAGACAAGTATGTACTTGAATTTCTGTGGTTCTCTCCAACTAAATGATGTTCTCTGCTTTCCAATTTGTCTGTGTCTACTACATGCCAGGCATAGGGTAGGATATAGAAGATGATTTTAATGAATAGCTTTTCAATTAGTTCATTAATTGTTATCCCTAATAATGATCTAAAAGTCAAGAATTTTCTTACCATTTTAATCATGGATGCTAATGGCCTTAAAAAGTTTTACTTCCACTAGAAAAAATGGAATATTTATACTTCCTGTGCATAAACCTACCCCACAGATAGGAGATAGCTTAACATTTAGTTAGGAGCATGGAAGAAATCAGCAGTCATGATCCTAGATAGATTTTTCCTCAATAAAAGTTGTTGTTTTCCCAGATTAGGGCATTATAGGGAAGCTGTTCATTTCCTTCAAGACCCAGAGTGCCTGAGAAACTTCAATACCTGCCAATAGCTGAGGTGGAAAAGGCCCACACACTTATGAAAACCACAGCTGGCCACTTCGTTTTTTATTCCATGAACACACCTGAAATCTGACCTTGATAGCAGCCTTCCTTTCTACCATTGAGCAGCATGCAATATGAAGCAGATATGTCTTGAATCCTATCCAAGGCATTTCAAAAAGGAATGTGCTGTGGAAGCTTCAGAATAAAGATGTCAGCCTAAGAGCAGCCCCCAGCCTGAATCCCTCTGGATGCAGAATCAACACAGATGGGAAAGTTCCTTGCTCTGGGCCTCTTCCTGAACACCCAGGCCTGATGGACTACCTGGTTTTTACAGCTGGATATCAAGAACTGGGGAAGCTCTGAGATTTTACCCTACTAGCAAGCTGTCCTATTAACTGCTTTTCTTCATATAGGAGATTTTGTTAAAATACAGTAGTTTTTCCACTGGAGAAGACATACCAGTGAAAGTCATGTGGTTGGTGAGTTCAGGTGGTTACAGTCTCGTGCCCAAAAGACCAAACTCTTTAGTTCAGTCTCCACACAGACTTGTGAGCTCCACCTAGAAAAAATGGTCATGCTGCAAATTCCAGCCTTGTACAGAATAGCCATTTCACAAAAGTGTGTCACTGGTCACAAGAAAATCAACAGAGAACAATGGACGTGCTGGCAGGAATCCAAAACTACTGCAAGAAAAACAATGCAAACGCAAGCTCTGCAAAGTAATTAGTATCATTGTCATCTATGTGAAGGACAATAGGGTCGTATTATCATTATGGTCCGCATCCTAGTGGTTTTCTAGAGGCCCGAAGGAATAAGTACTTCAGGCTCATTGAAAAAAATGAGGGTGGAGCTCTACGGGCTCCAGAAACAGCACAATTCAAGACATGGATGTGAAGAGTAGACGATTTGGCTCTGGTTTCTCGAGTAGGTGACTCTCCTGACATGCGCCAACCTTTGCTAGATCTCCTTCTAGGAGACGTCCTTTCTGTCCTGCTTAAATTCCAGCTCTTTCATGAAGCATTCACCAGCGCTTCCCCTGCCAGAAGAGTCTATTCCTCCTCTGAGCAGATTGGTACTCTTTAGCAGCTGTAATTGTCTACCACACAGTACAGACTTTGTGTCTCACCTTTCCTGCTAGATGGTAAAATCCTTGAGGGTAGAAATTCTACCATATGCATGTAGGTATCGTCCATGTTGTCTTTTATACATACCCACACCCAATGAATATTTACTGAAAGAATAAATGGGTGAACAGTGACAGATACGGACATAGGCACGGTCTGTCTAGAACTGAGCAGCAGCACCATATCTAAGCATTCTCCACAGACCAGGGTCTGCATGAAGCTCCCAACAGGTGGAGTAGTCAGAAATATAGAAAAAGAGGAAACATAAATGAAGACACTGGTAGATGAAGAGTAATAATATCATTTGACTCTTTCTACTGTGACTTGTTCTGCTCATAGATTCTTTTCTCTTTGTTTTGTTTTTGTTACTAGGGATGGGTATTGTTTGTGGAATTCGCTCAGGAAAACTTAGTAATTTTCCAGCATAGTTAATATTCAGATATGAACAAATGAAGACACTGGTAGATGAAGAGTAATAATATCATTTGACTCTTTCTACTGTGACTGGTTCTGCTCATAGAATCTTTTCTCTTTGTTTTGTTTTTGTTACTAGGGATGGGTATTATTTGTGGAATTCGCTCAGGAAAACTTAGTAATTTTCCAGCATAGTTAATATTCAGATATGAAAAATCTCTTACAGTTTAAATGGTGAATAGATGCTAATTTATACATATATACTTATGCTCGGAATGCCTAATTAATGATCTTCTGTGTCAGTCACGGCTATGTTAATGAGCCTCCTTTGCTCCTGTGTCATGATTGCACAGCTCCTATCTAGGCAGAGGTTGGGGGAAGAACATTTTATCTGTGGATTAGCAAATGATGCAAAATAACAACAAAACAACGAATGATTATTCAGTGATTCATAAGTTTAGGAAATATGGAAGTATATGATCATAACTTATTGTGAAAAAAATGTAAAGACAGTCAAAGAAAAAGCAGTTGGCTACTTTCATAGTAGCTCTCTTTTTGCTGAGTGTAAAAAGATTTGTTTGACATGTGGGACTGTCTGTCCTTGGTCCAAACTCTGGATTCACCGTCTTTCTAACCCCGCAAACAAAAAGGCTCTGTGATAAAGGGAACTCTATTGATAGGTGTTATCCTGTATTTAGATGTGTTATTTTTCTCAGGACCCAGAAGTGTGAGCTTCTAACTACCTTCTGTGGACTTTCTTCCACTTTCTCAATGAATTTTGTTTTCTTCCCCAAACTCTTACATATTTTTCAGCCACAGATGTTCTTACTTTAGTCTAGCAGAGTCAGGCTGGATTCCTAACTTGCTACTTATGGCTTTGTGACTTTGGGCAAGTTAATCCACCCTTCTGAGCCTCTGTTCCTTCACCTGTATAATGAGGTGAGAATACCACTCATGTTAGAATAGACATGAGGATTAAGTGAAATAATGTGTTTGAAGCCCACTGCAACGCATGTAACAAGTGATAGGATTGCTCCCCACTTTCCTTCCCTTTTTTTGCTCCTCCCTTATAAATGTAGTGGTTAAGACCACAGCATCGGGCCAGCCCGGTGGCGCACTGGAGAGTGCGCCGCTTGGGAGCGCGGTGGCGCTACTGCCAAGGGTTCAGATCCCATGTGGAGAC
>NW_007726580.1:313058-317507 GCF_000696425.1 Galeopterus variegatus
AAAAAGGAAAAAAAAAAAAAAAAAAAGACCACAGCATCTGGAGCTGGACTATGTGGGCCTAACTCCTAATTCTCCCCTATTCCAGCTGTGTGACCTCAGGCAAGTTACTTAGCTCTGCCGTGCTTGAGATATAAAAGGATCAGCCTTGCTGTTCCTTGATATATAAAATGTCAGTTCTTGGCATTTAGTAAGTGCTCAAAAAAAAAGCCAGCTGTTAGTATCTGACCACCTAAGCAGCTGGGTGAAAACGGCCCACTGGCAGAGCATCTGTGGATTAGTGTCATCTGCTCTAGGGGTCAGGAAGCCCTTCTCCTGGATTAGAAGCAGAGTGCCTTGGCCCTTTGTCAGGGATGACAGGAAACACAGGTCCTTGCCCTGCTTCTAGATCTCTGTGTGGAGGCCGTTTCTTTCATTCTCCCTATCTCTGTGGAGAAATCTGTTTTCTCTGTGAGAATCATGCAGGAACAGATTTATACTACCCCTCCTGAATGTATATGGCTCTCCGTTTCTCTGTGCAGGGGTGGAGTCTGGAATGCCCACTGTCTCTCTTCCTCCCTTGTGCTCTCCCTCCGTCTCCCACTCTGACAGGCTGTGGGAGGAATAAAGGGCTTTGTGCCAAGCCTTTCATTCAGAGCCTCTATTTTTCCTTTCTTTTTATGCCAAAGGCAAATAGTTGAATTTGGTTGCTGGAAGTGAAGCTTCTGAAGCCATTTAGCTAGCCCTGACATTTTTTAAGATAACAAATTATTCTCCAAGTGGTATCAGAATTTGACTTCTGATCAGAATTTAATCTTGATCTATCACTGGAATGTATTGCTTGGCTTTTTAAGAATGATGAAGCAATGAATTCTAATAACTGACCCCAAATAATTAGTCAAATTTAGCCCGTTAAGTTCGCCAGCTATATTCACAGCAAAAGTGCTAGCACTTCACATCTAGAGTCATAATTTACAGATTTTGAAATACTTTCAGAAAAACTCATTTGACCCTCACATATCCCTCAATGGTAGACATGCCAGAAATTATTTTTATCATTTTACAGTTCAAAAAACTGAAGCTCAGAAAGATTATACAGATTGGAAGTCCGGTATTCTGACTGGAACTCAGAGATTTCAAACCAGTTGCTTTGTATTAGTCAGAAAAGGCAAGATTACGCTGTAGTAACAAATTCACTTTCTACTGGCTCCCCTCTTGGTTCCACTTAATACAACAAATGTTCTTGCTGTATTTCTAACTCAGGTTTGTGGGGGAAGGTTAGGGAGGCTCTGCTCCATTTAGTCACTCAGGGACCCAGACTGACAGAACCTCCACCATGTCACGACACTGTGACTTCCAGGTTTGCTGCAACAGGGGAAGAGAGCATGGAAAGCTCACATCAGCTCTTTCTCTGCTCATAGCCCACTGGCCAGAACTAGTTACATGGGCCCACAATTAACCACATGAGAGCTTGGGAAGTCTTCCCTTATGCTCAGAAAGGGAGGAGGAGAACCAACTACCATGATCCACAGAAATCTCTATCACAGACTCTCAGGTGGTCCATTTAAAGATACTGTGCAATACTGGGACCCATTTGGAATTAAGCACACTTCATAATAAATATTGCAACCGAAGCATTTCATTTGGTTGAGAATGATGCAAAGAGATAAAATGAATTTAAACAGCACTTGTTGTGTGAGGGGGTTGTCAAAAAGAAACAACTGGAATCACAATAGATCATGTTAACCTTACCCATTTTGGACCTGATCTTTTAAAAGTTTGTTTATCTTTTGTTTACCAAAAGATAAACAAAAAACTTATGCTTCACACTTAGTAGTTTTATCCTTCCTCTCCCCAGTCTGTTTTACAGAGAAATGTTTAGATTAAAAAAACAATAATCTTCAAGTTATTCCCTACGAAATATCAGGATTTACTCCTAAGATATTTTAAAAACTTAGTGAGTCATTCTAAAGTTTTATTAACCACTCAGGTTATGTCCCAGAAGAGAAGCATCTGTATGGTTTCCCCTCTCTGTTTGGATCATCGATGTAGAGAAAAATTGCAATTAGGGACATGAGCCAGTTGACTCTGAGTTACGTAGAGGGGTTAGCTTTGGATGGCCTTTTGGCCCAAAAGAATTTAGAATATCCAGAGATAAGAATGGGACCTGCAAACTGAACAGAAATTAAGCGGTCCAGGACCAGCCTAGACTGCATAGATACTTCTTATGCAAAGTGAATCTCCTGAATCTATCCTTGCTCCACAAGGTAATCTGCCATCCAATTGCTGCCTGGATTTCCTTGTGTTTGAGCTGCCCTCAACTCCAACCGCTGAGTCACCTGCAGAGTTTCCCTTAATGGCTTGTGCCCTGCTCTGTGGATCCTGGAAGCAGCTGTGCTTGTCATGGGTGGAGGATCCACCAATGTGAACTTCCTGCTAATCACCTAGCAGCATAGCAGAAATCTTTACAAAGCCTTTCCATGGAAACATGGACATGTTTTCTGCTCCCCACCCCCCTTCTCTTTTTAAAATGAAGTATTTTTGGCAAAGTGAATTTTAAAACATAAAATAACAATCCAAAAAGCACAAGCTAACAATAGTAATTATAATCATAATTGACACTTGTATATAATGTCACTTTGTAGGGATTCAGCTATTTCTACAGGCATCACCTTCATCTCAGCACACACGTTGGAGCTCCATAGGTCATAAATCTCATTATCTGTATTCCAGAGATATAAAATGTGAAAGTGAAGCAACTCATCCAAGGTGGCAGGTAAGACACATGGATAGAGGAGGATGGGGTTTCTCAGGTGTGCCCAAGCATGAGAGTCAACTGACACTTGTTAACAGTTTGGTTTCCTAGGCTTCACCTCAGAACTACTGAATCAGAAAAGTGGCCCAGCAATCCTTCTTACCAAGGGCTATGGGTGACCTGTAGTATGCACATTTAAGAATAACCTGTTCCAGAAAAAGGAACAACTCCTATCTCCTGAGAACAGCCTCCTGTCATCATTGGAAGGAAAGTGTCTCAGAGGATGAGAAGGTTAACCTCCCAAATTCTGATGCAATGCAGAAATAGCAGCTACATCTACCTATCCCTTGAGTTTTCAAGGAAAGTACAGTTTTATGTATTCTTAAATGTCAACACTTGGTACATTGGTTTTTGAAAAAGGCCCTGGGGACTAATAGTAGTGTCTGTAAGCAATCTCCTGGTGGTCTGAAAACTGGATTCTTTCAGAATTTGGTTTTTTTAATGTAATTTTTGAGTAGGGTAATACATGCACACAGTACAAATTCAAAAGGTAAAAAAACAGTATAATGGCGAAAGATAAATCTCTTTTCCATCTTTCTTTCTGTCTCCTGGTTTCCTTCCCCAAAGGCAGCCACTGTTACCATTTTCTTGTGTGTCCTTCTAGTGACATCTTAAGCATATACAATGTATATGTGGGCAAATGCTTTTTTTAAAACCCGAATTGTAGCATACCACGTTTAATGTCTTTGTCATTGTATCTAATTGATAATTTTCCTCTAACATCCCTTATTGATTTTCTGCAGTTAAAGTAACTTTTGTGATAGAGAAACCCTGAAATCCCCAGTGGCTTAGCAATATAAGTTTGTTTCTCTCTCATGCAACAGTCCACTGTGGGCACTCATCAGAGAGGCAACCAGGTCCTTCTGTCTTGCAGCTCCTCCATGGGTCTGGGAAGCTTTTGCTTCCAGCTGGTGAGTGGGAAAAGAAAGAGTCTAGAGGATCCTGGGGAATTTTGCTGGGGATTTTTATGAGCCAGTCCTGGAAATGGCACACATCATTTCTGTCTACATTCTTTTGTCAAGAACTAAGTCATCTATCCGTTTCTAATGTGAGGGGAGCTGAGAAATGGTCGTCCTTGGCTGGACAACCACTTACCACTGTAAAATCCACACAGTTGAAAGGATGCACACATGTTTGGTGGGTAGCTAGCCATTTCTGCTCCAGTTTTCATTTCCAAATGTACCTAGTTTTCTTTTCATAACAGTGAGTGGGATTTTGTTTTCCTCTTGGCACAGGAGAGGACAGCAGGAGATTGGTAGGGATTTTTATACCACAGATGTGGTCTGTAAACCAGAGTTTGAGAAGCACTACTTTACACAGGAGGACCAAGAACAAGTTCAGTTTTTGTCCCCACTAGCATGTAAGCCCAGGTCCCAGAACTGCCCATTGCATTGCATGTATCTGTGACAGGAGACCCGCCGCCTACCTGATCACTTCATTTATTGAACCACTCAAACTAAATGACTTCCCTATTATCTAATACAGATAGAGCCAAGAATAAAGGGATTCCAGAATCCCCAAATCCCTGTCTGCCTATAAAACATTACACTGATACTACAAGAGTCCTTTTCAAGCTTTAATTCAATGGCTCCTCTCTCTGCCCCCCTAACCCCCCAACCCCTGTCTCTCTCTCCCTCCCTCCCCCTTCTCCCACTCTT
>NW_007726580.1:317930-322303 GCF_000696425.1 Galeopterus variegatus
TCCCTATTATCTAATACAGATAGAGCCAAGAATAAAGGGATTCCAGAATCCCCAAATCCCTGTCTGCCTATAAAACATTACACTGATACTACAAGAGTCCTTTTCAAGCTTTAATTCAATGGCTCCTCTCTCTGCCCCCCTAACCCCCCACCCCCTGTCTCTCTCTCCCTCCCTCCCCCTTCTCCCACTCTTTTAATGCTAGATGTGCTACCCAGAAATTTTCTGGCACCCTTTTTGCTTACAAAACTTTCCTTTGTTACTGGAGAAAATAATGAACAAAAACAAATCAGCAATATAAAGAACTTTTGTTAAGTTAAATGTTGGAGAGGGAGAAGTTCATAAAGCTGCTGGGAACACCGGCACCAACCGCAGGGAGGGAAGCCTAGCATTGTAGGGGGCATGGCTCCCTCCTCCACGGCCCTGCACGCATCAGCCCCCAAAATAGAAACATTGAGATGAAGTTGCCATGGCAAGGAAAAAGCAGGAGGTGAGATCACCTCTGCTCCCTGCCTTCCGGGCCTCAGCTGGCTAACTTGTGACCTCACTGTGGACCTCAGGAAGCTGGCAAGGGGAGAGGCTCTGCGTCCCCTTGGCATTTCCTCATCTGTTTTCTCTTCCTTGCTGGTTTGCATTGACTCTGTGGTCACTGTTCTCCATGTCAGCACATTCAAAATTGCTGACTGTAAACACTGAAGGCGGCATGCCTGCTACTGAAGAAGCCACAAGGAAAACAGCTTTGGGCAATGGTGGATTTTCTTGATGTGACATATTCCTAGCTCCCAGCACAGGATCTTTACAAAGTACAGGACTTGGTGGTTTGGGTAGGATGGAGAGAAAGAAAGAGGGAGGGAAAAAGAGAAGGAGGCTTGGCTTCTGAGATCTTTTTTAAGGAAATAAATATTGGTTTTCTACTGGGTCCTTTCTTTGGGAGCTGGAACAGGAGAGGAATTTGAACAGCTGAAATGGAAGGGTTGCCAGCAAGCACAATGAGATTGCTACCACCAAACCCATGGGCAGATAGAAGCTGGGAGCCTTAAGGCAGTGAGGTTATTCTCTGTATACCGATTTGCTTCTACAAGTTGTTCGGGCTGGCTCAGAGTGACGTGGAAAGGCTTCCTGGAGAGTCGTGCTGTTCCCTCAGGGCAGGGACTGGCTGGATGACTCTGAGCAGAGTGGTTGTGGGTCTCTGGGGTTCTGTTTTGGGACTTCTGTAAACCAGGGTGTGTGTCTTTGTAGCCTGTCAAACAGCAACCATTCACAGAGGGCATGTGGATTAGAATCTACCACGATTGAACCAGGGAGAGCATGTTAGCCAGCTCCAGAAAGCTTGCTGGTTTGTGTGCTATTATGGAAATTGGCCAGCTTCATCTTATAAGAACTACAACAGGAAATTAGGATGGAGGTTCTATCTGCATGACTTTCTACTGAGCCTCCTGTGTGAAAGGTGGTAGGATGAAGGTGCTGGGGTCCTCCAGAGACACAAAACCAATAGGAGGGAGGGAGGGGGGAGAGAGAGAGAGAGAGAGAGAGAGAGAGACTGGTTGATTGATTTTAAGGAATTGGTTCAGGTTCATTTGGTTGTGGGAGCTAGAACGTTCAAAATCTGTAGAGCAGACTAGCGTGCTAGAAATTCAGGTAAGAGTTAATGTTGCAGTCTTGAGTCCAAAGTCTGCAGGATGGAAACTCAGGCAGGTTTTACATTTTGCAGTCTTAAGGCAGAATGCTTCTTCTTTGGAAAACCTCAGTCTCTGCTCTTAAGGCCTTCAACTGATTGGATGAGGCCCACCCCATTATGGTGGGTAATCTCTTTACTCAGAGTCTGTTGATTGATTAATTGATTTTTTAATTTTATTTTCTTTTGTTTATCATTATACAATGTAGTTGATTTTCATGGCCCTTTACCAATTTAGAGTCTATTAATTTAAATGTAAATCACATCTAAAAAATAACCTTCACAGCAGCATCTAGCTAGACTGGTGTTTGACCAAACAACTGGACACCATAGCCAAGCCAAGTTAACACCTAAAATTAACCATCACATGGAGAGTTCAGGGAAATTAAAGGCATGAAGGTATAAAGCAGTTGACAATCTGGTCAGAATTAATTTAAGATAACATTGATACTTTTACATATTTTGATAAATTTCATGTGAATTAAATTTATATTTGTAAATTGAAAGTGGCACACTCTATTCAGATTTCCATAGGTGGGATGATGGAAATTTCTTTAGAGTAAAAGTTATGTGACAAGCCAGGCTGTCTCAGTGACATGCTTGCTGGTTTTCTTGCAACAGATTGTGCATGGCATAATCTCTGATCTAAATGGGCATTCATTGGAAATAGTCTTTTTTATCTTCGTGTCAGAAGAACAGTACCTGGGCTAGCACAGAGCAATGAAAGAGTGGGAGTCCAATTCTTCATACTGCCTGNCAACAGATTGTGCATGGCATAATCTCTGATCTAAATGGGCATTCATTGGAAATAGTCTTTTTATCTTCGTGTCAGAAGAACAGTACCTGGGCTAGCACAGAGCAATGAAAGAGTGGGAGTCCAATTCTTCATACTGCCTCTGTCTCAGGATAAGAGCCTAAGAGTAATTAATTTCTACCACTACTTCTGCAGCTTTAGAAGCATGTCAGTAAGGCATAGAGGCTGCATAGTCATAGGGAAAAGCTTACCCCTGGGATGAGACTGCCTAGGTGCAAACCCCAGCTCTGGCACTATAGCATGTTATTTAACCTACCTGTGCCTCAGTTTTCTCACATGTTCAGTGGAGATGGTGGTAATAGTTTCTACCTCATAGGGATCTTGCGAGGATTCATTTGTATTAACATAATTGTTTGCACGTAGTGAGTGCCACCTAAATGTTTGCTATTTATAATAATTACTTCTTTTGAATATGAAGAGATAGTCTGAGTAGGTGGTTGAGATGGATGAAGAAAAGTTTTTAGGAATAGATTATACGTTGGAATTTTGCTATAATTCATGTTTGAGACCACTTTAGGTATTATCCTTTAGGGAATTCCATTCATAATCCCCTTAAGTGAATTAAAACCAAGATGGAACCTCCTTATATAAAATTCTGTGCTGTAGTTAGAAGTGTCATGGAGAATTTCCAGAGTATTAATAATAAGCTAATACACCTATGAATGTTAAATGTCTTGGAAGCAGTTTCCTGATGAGCAAATAGCAAACATGGCTCTGGACATGGTCTGATTGCCTGAGAGGCAGTTAAATATAGTTTTTAGTCCTTTTCTAAGCAGTTATTTGAAAACCAAAATGTTTTCCATAAGGGCCCATCAATTGCTCTTAGCCAAATGAAGTATGGGGTGGAGTAGAAGAAGCATCCAGGAATGTGTTTGCTTCCTTTTATTGAGATTTTCCATGTGTCAGGCACCATATTAAATGCTTTACATGTATCATTACATGTAATCTTCAAAGTAATCTAACTGAATAGGTACCATTATTGTTTTATTTCATCAAGTTTCCAATACATGAATTTGGGGGGGACACATTTAACTCTTAGCAATTATTATTATTTTCCATTTGAAGAAACTGAGACTTAGAGAGGTTAACTTGCTTCAGGTTCAAGGCAGCTAGCCAGATTCCAAGTGGTAGGAATACAAATGCCCAAACACTTTTTAAACTACCCTCTAATGCTCATTAAGTCAGCCTGCTTTCTGCTAGGGACTTACAGGTGCATTGCAAGGAATAGTTCAATCTGCTCTCAGGCGTATAATTCTTTTATTAATTAATTCTGAGAACAATCAGACCTGCTAGGAAGTTGTAATTTTTGTGCCAATATTGTTAGTGTTACACAAAGGAGGACTTGCCCAGGTTCCTGACAGCTGACCTGTGTGTAAGTTCTCTTCTGCGGACAAGTTTCATCTCTGGAGGAGATCAAGGGCAGCACTTGTAGAACACCAAGGCCTAGAACTGAGCTCTAGATAGCTCTCCGTGTCCATTTAGCAAACGGTACCTCACTACCTTGAGAGCAAGAAGGAAAATGTCATTTAAATAGTGGCTTAGAGCCACAGGAAGGACAAGTCAGAGATAAAATTTATCAGAGATTTTAAGAAAATCTCCACTCCAAATAAAAAACTAAAGCAGGCTAATTTTCATGTCTACTATATGTGTATTTTCAGAAAGAGTGACTTTTTTATGCAAGGGATACATTGACATATCAATGACTAATGCCAAAAAACAATCAGAGAGGTTGCACAATGTGGAGAGTCTTCCTCTATATTTAGAATAAAACTTCATGTTTTTACTGTCAGGATGTGAGCTTAATTATAGCATGTTGCAAACATTTCTTTTGTAAAGGGTGTGTGTGTGTGTGTGTGTGTGTGTGTGTGTGTGTGTGTGTGTGTGTGC
>NW_007726580.1:323196-337483 GCF_000696425.1 Galeopterus variegatus
CACAATGTGGAGAGTCTTCCTCTATATTTAGAATAAAACTTCATGTTTTTACTGTCAGGATGTGAGCTTAATTATAGCATGTTGCAAACATTTCTTTTGTAAAGGGTGTGTGTGTGTGTGTGTGTGTGCGCACGCATGTGTGTGTGTGTGCACGCATGTGTGTGTGCGTGTGTGTTTGTGTAGCTTACTCTGCCTGGAGAAGTTTGGGAGCTATTTAGCAGGTGATATAAGGTAGTTTAAGAAGTTATAGTATGTCTTGATCTTCAGTTAACTGATAACTTGCCATGTTTTATTCGTCTGTTTTAGCTTTATCATACTTTATCAATGTATTTATTTGAACCAGGGATGTCACTTGGGCTGTTTAGAAGGGTTTCATCTTTTTTTTTTTTCCACTTAAGTAGTGCACTAATTATTCTTCTGGAAATAATATTTTTCCAACATGGAAACTTGCATTCTAAAAAAATCTATAGTTATTCATTATTTTATTCCCAGAATTAGCAGGTATGTGTTTGGTATAGTTATTGCTTACCTGTTCAAGGGTTATCTTTGTGTGTTTGCACATACCTGTATGTTTAGCATCTAAAAAATTATTGCATTGAAATTACATAGTCAGGTTCATTGCACAGACTGAAAAGTATTTGGTTCTAGCCACAAGTCCTGCATATCAACTGTGAAAATTTACTCAAGCCCATGGTCCCTGAGTCTGAAAGAATCAGCCTGGATGGTTTGTTGAGATAATTAATAAATTTCATCTTGCTTCAAAAACCACTATTATTATAAACCTGGTGCATATACTATATTTAGCTTCTGAATATAAGATTTTAGTGTACCTTGCACACCGTTTTTAATATTATATATATTGAATGATTAATTCAAAAGAAATCAAGATGTAACTAAGAAAGATAAAACCATTTACAAGCTCACAGTTTGGGGGAATAGTGTTCACAAGGTTTATTGGTATTTTCCATTCTGATTCTACCATGATACCATTTGGGGAAACTTAACATTTTCTCATTAGATATCTGGTGCTAAAATAGAATGTAGTTAATCAGGACTGAGGACGTGCACAGTGCATACACTTATTAAGGAGCAATCTGCTGGTTCCTTCCTACTGCTATTAGTTCCAGGCAACACCTTGCACCTTTTTTGTTTATTTCATACAATGACTTATTAAAAACCACTGCCTGAATAAATGCTTTAGTATGCTGTACATAGATAGGCAGATAAAACTGTGCTGGTAAAACTATGATCTGGAGGAATTAAACATTTCAACAATTTAAATAAAATTTTGATTCGGTTTTATTAATTGTGAGAAAAAGTACACATGGGACAAACAAATTAAATATGTATCAGGCTATTTAAAATTAGCAAAACAAAGTTTGCAAATCTACTTTAAAGTTAACATGATGATATGTTAATATTTACATATCTTCATGCAATTAAAACTTAAAGTTATATTGGAAAGAATACAGAGTGTTGTGGAATATGCTGTGTTGTCTGTGGTTTGATTTTAGTATTAAGGATAAATGTTGGCTATTAAAAAAGAGAAATTTGCATCCAGCAGTCATCAATCCCTAATACCAACTGTGAAATTTCAAGGTTTAAGAGTAAATCTTTTTTTTTTTAATTTTTCAAGTATAAATCTTTTAAAAAATGTTTTTTAACCTAGATTTTGGACAAAGTCAGTGTATAGCTGGAAGTCATTTCAACATCTGAATTCACCAGAAGCAAATAAAATGATAATTCCAATAATCTACAAGACTAGGAAGAGTTGTTTGCTTTGGAATAATTTAGTCTTAATTGAGAACCTAGAACTTAAAAAGCAGGGAAATTAATTCTTCCTTAATAGCCCGTAAATAAGGAGAAAGGGAAGGATGGGAGAACAGAATCACCTCAAATCAGAACCTCCNGCCCGTAAATAAGGAGAAAGGGAAGGATGGGAGAACAGAATCACCTCAAATCAGAACCTCCCGAAAATTGCCTTGATCCTTTCCAACAGCTGGGGGATGGGGATGAAATCCTTTTTAAAATTTTGTCTTTGGGCCTACAACCTAACCTTATGTACGATATTGTATTCCAGACTTTTCGTAGTGGGTGATCAACAGATTGTGGTTATCAGAATATAACCTGGCTATTCAGCATATAAAATCAGCTGCATGCATTCAGTGTAGATACTGAATCCAAGTTGATACATATCCAAATCAAGAAACCAACTCTTCTTCCTGGTGCTTTCTAAAATGATACTGTGCATGGTCATCTGGATCCAGAGCTGGTCATTCCCCAGCATTCCATGAATGCTGCAATAGCTCATCTCCTTAAGCCTAACCCATCCTCAAGCCTGACCTTCCCCGACAGCCCACCTCCCTCCACAGGGCTCAAATGACAGTGGTTCTCTATCTCTAATACTCTGTTTGTTTCTTCTCTACTTCTTCTTTTCTCTGTTGTGAAAGCATGGACACTCTACTTTTCCAGCCCCTGGCAATCTGTGACCTCTCTCAGGCTTGCCTCCAGAGCTTAACAAGAATAGTATTTATTCTTTTCCCATCAGTCTTGCCTGTCTTCTCCTTTTTTTACATCTGTATGTTGTAGAGATTATAAACTTTTTATTTCTATAAGAGAAACAACTTTCTACTCTTTGAAGTTACATGATTGGAGGGGAGTGGCACTGTCCAAAACAATCCTATATTTTAAGTTTTTCATGTTGGAGGAATATTTTTATTTAGGTGAAACATTCTTTTAAATTTTTGTCACCACCCCCATTTTACATATATAAATAAAATAAATTTTGATTTTATATTTTCGTTAAAAAAATTTTATGTGCTTTGTTGAAGAAAAAGATTAAAAATAAAAATACATTTATCTAAACATTTTATCTTGGCAAAAATTTAATATCAGTTGTTTTGCATTATGATGGTTCTGATAGAACAGAGCAAAAAATGTGGCCCAAATTAATCTGTCAAACTGAAAATGTTTTGTCTCTCTGTGATTTCACAGATATCTTCCTTATTTAGCTTTGGGGGATAAAATGACCAAATCACCATTTAGTTTTCCAATGTAACTGCTCCAACATGTGTTTCTATATAGTTTATACCTATAGTATTCAACTTCTTTACAGGGAAAAACTATAAATCTGAGTTGGTTGTAATTAATATTAGGAAGATACACAGCAGAGGCAATCTTTGGTAAGACAAAAAGTACTGAAATTGTATCTTCTTGAAGATTTATTTAAATCACTTTTCCGATGAGTGATTTAAGTTAGATACAACCTAAGACAAAGGGGGCCCTGTGACCTCATGCCATGGTCACAGGGTGGTGGCTCTCTGATGAGATGTCTGCTCCAATTCTTCTGGACAGTGTTATGTCCAGATTAATCAAAGAGAACTTACTTCAGTAATCACAAAGTGGTTCCAGACCACAGCATGTTTGTAGCAGGGCAGAGAATGGGAAATATAGTGAGGCTTCAACCCTGAGTCTGTCAGCCTTAGTAATATGACACTGTAAGTGGGCATGGACTCCTGAATCTCTTAGCTTGGCTATTAAAGAGTGTAATGAAATCCCCTGGGTGTCACCTCTCCTACAGGGTGATGGAGATGCAAAGGATTACTCAAAGCTCATTTCTTCTGAGCAGTGAGAAGCCCTAAAGGGGTTAATTTCCCATGAACCCTCGAGAGAGAGGCATTGCTTGGAAAATTAACACTGAACTGGGGTCTTCTCTCAGTATTTATTCTCCAGGCCAGAAAGTTACAGAAAAGGAACATAGGTGGTTACAGAAGAACAGTAAGATCATTGTCATGGCAACAATCATTAGGTTTGGCTGCACCAAGGACATCTGCCTTTAGAGCCAGCAATTTTGCTGTGTTACAATTCTTTATCTACAACAGAGACTTTGGCCTGGGGAAAGTTTCTTGTCTTTCACAAGCTTAACATTTCTATGTGGAATTTTAAAAAGTTAGATTATACCTGAAACTACAGGGCCTTGGAAGCTAGGCCCTGTGAAATACACACCTGGGTTGTGTTTTCCTTGATATCATGGGTCTTTGTTTTGGTATTAAAGGTTTCTAATATGAAGTAACAGAGGATTGTGTAATTCACTCAGTTCTGTGTAGTCATACTAAAATATGAGAGCATATTGACCACGGGCCCAGAAGCTGATCATCACTCTATGTCTTGTCCCCAGTGAGGTTTAGCATGTATCAGCCCCCCTAAACACACACACATGCACACAACACATGCTTGCACACATACATCCATATGTGCACACATGGGTACACATACTTTAGCTGGTGTCTGGTCATTATAATCATTCTTACTGCCCCCACAATCCTTCCCCGACTTTAAAAAGAAAAAAAATATGATACTACCACCACCACTACCACCAACACCAAATTAGGATTGTCAGCTTGGTATCCTAGTTTTGTATACCAGAATTAGGCTACAGCATGACAGTTGGAGAGAAAACTTCTTAACAAAGCTAATATAAGTACTACTGAAAGCTTTATACTTAAAGCATTGACCTATCTGCATGTTGATGACCTTGTTTCAGAAACTTACTCAGTGATACATTTGTCTGTGGATCACATGGCAGAATCTGCATAATACTGCAGGAAAACCAAGGATTAAACACATAAAGCAATTTAGGCCAGAGAATCTTCCACCCTGAAAGAAATTTTCAAAAATACTATAACTATAATTTATTACCAAATTCTGTAATGTGGACAGCATATGTTGCCAATAATATACTGCTAAATCTAGAAATAGAAAACAAAATTAAAAAGCCAGCATGTTTTTATGAAAACTAGGAGAGTATTAAGTCATCATAATGAAACCCTAGATCCAATCTACATAGTAGGGTTATAGAACATTTTAATTTATGATTGTAAATTGAACTAACACAAATGTGAGATCCAACCCATTCATCAGCATCACTCATGATCTATATTTAACGTAGATTATAAGACAATATCATTAATAAAAAAGTCTGAGAACTGAGCCAACTCTTAAGTTATACAAGTAAATCTTAGTGAACAGCAGCTCCCTGGTATTATATCTCTGTGTGCTGGGACGTGGCGAGATGGAGTCTGAGTTGTACTGTGTTCTTAAAGTGAACACATTGCATTGTATATATGAAGAGGGATGAGTAACCANAAGATACACAGCAGAGGCAATCTTTGGTAAGACAAAAAGTACTGAAATTGTATCTTCTTGAGGATTTATTTAAATCACTTTTCCGATGAGTGATTTAAGTTAGATACAACCTAAGACAAATGGGGCCCCGTGACCTCATGCCATGGTCACAGGGTGGTGGCTCTCTGATGAGATGTCTGCTCCAATTCTTCTGGACAGTGTTATGTCCAGATTAATCAAAGAGAACTTACTTCAGTAATCACAAAGTGGTTCCAGACCACAGCATATTTGTAGCAGGGCAGAGAATGGGAAATATAGCGAGGCTTCAACCCTGAGTTTGTCAGCCTTAGTAATATGACACTGTAAGTGGGCATGGACTCCTGAATCTCTTAGCTTGGCTATTAAAGAGTGTAATGAAATCCCCTGGGTGTCATCTCTCCCACAGGGTGATGGAGATGCAAAGGATCACTCAAAGCCCATTTCTTCTGAGCAGTGAGAAGCCCCGAATGGGTTAATTTCCCATGAATCCTCAAGAGAGAGGCATTCCTTGGAAAATTAACACTGAACTGGGGTCTTCTCTCGGTATTTATTCTCCAGGCCAGAAAGTTACAGAAAAGGAACATAGGTGGTTACAGAAGAACAGTAAGATCATTGTCATGGCAACAATCATTAGGTTTGGCTGCACCAAGGACATCTGCCCTTAGAGCCAGCAATTTTGCTGTGTTACAATTCTTTATCTACAACAGAGACTTTAGCCCAGAGAAAGTTTCTTGTCTTTCACAAGCTTAACATTTCTATGTGGAATTTTTAAAAGTTAGATTATACCTGAAACTACAGGGCCTTGGAAGCTAGGCCCTGTGAAATACACACCTGGGTTGTGTTTTCCTTGATATCATGGGTCTTTGTTTTGGTATTAAAGTTTTCTAATATGAAGTAACAGAGGATTGTGTAATTCACTCAGTTCTGTGTAGTCATACTAAAATATGAGAGCATATTGACCACGGGCCCAGAAGCTGATCATCACTCTATGTCTTGTCCCCAGTGAGGTTTAGCATGTATCAGCCCCCCTAAACACACACACATGCACACAACACATGCTTGCACACATACATCCATGTGTGCACACATGGGTACACATACTTTAGCTGGTGTCTGGTCATTATTATCATTCTTACTGCCCCCACAATCCTTCCCCGACTTTAAAAAGAAAAAAAAAAAATGACTCCAATACTACCACCACCACTACCACCAACACCAAATTAGGATTGTCAGCTTGGTATCCTAGTTTTGTATACCAGAATTAGGCTACAGCATGACACTTGGAGAGAAAACTTCTTAACAAAGCTAATATAAGTACTACTGAAAGCTTTATACTTAAAGCATTGACCTATCTCTGCATGTTGATGACCTTGTTTCAGAAACTTACTCAGTGATACATTTGTCTGTGGATCACATGGCAGAATCTGCATAATACTGCAGGAAAACCAAGGATTAAACACATAAAGCAATTTAGGCCAGAGAATCTTCCACCCTGAAAGAAATTTTCAAAAATACTATAACTATAATTTATTACCAAATTCTGTAATGTGGACAGCATATGTTGCCAATAATATACTGCTAAATCTAGAAATAGAAAACAAAATTAAAAAGCCAGCATGTTTTTATGAAAACT
The DNA here is from genome assembly GCF_000696425.1 of Galeopterus variegatus. NCBI lineage: Eukaryota > Metazoa > Chordata > Mammalia > Dermoptera > Cynocephalidae > Galeopterus > Galeopterus variegatus. Next base: position 329,993 of record NW_007726580.1, read on the forward strand.
AGGAGAGTATTAAGTCCTCATAATGAAACCCTAGATCCAATCTACATAGTAGGGTTATAGAACATTTTAATTTATGATTGTAAATTGAACTAACACAAATGTGAGATCCAACCCATTCATCAGCATCACTCATGATCTATATTTAACGTAGATTATAAGACAATATCATTAATAACAAAGTCTGAGAACTGAGCCAACTCTTAAGTTATACAAGTAAATCTTAGTGAACAGCAGCTCCCTGGTATTATATCTCTGTGTGCTGGGACGTGGCGAGATGGAGTCTGAGTTGTACTGTGTTCTTAAAGTGAACACATTGCATTGTATATATGAAGAGGGATGAGTAACCACATCCACATTAAGGAAGTCAGAAATCCACCATGCTGAGGAGAATCCAAGTGGGTGCCCAAGAAGGGAGCTAGGTTTTGAAAATGAATTAAGGGCTCATTGAAATTTCAGAAATAATTTGCTTTCATTTTCAGCTGACTTTCTTTGGCTTAGTCTAAACAAATACCACATACTATTTATTGCATTTTTTCTATGCCAGGTTTTTTACCTATATCACTGCCACAGTAATCATCACAGAATTGAGGGATTTTTATCCCTTTCTACAGGTGCATAAATCTAGACTCAGAGCAGTTAAGCACCTTGCTTAAAGTCACATAGCCAGGAAGTGAGTGAGCACAGATTCCAGTCATTCCTTACTGGAGGTGCACTATTAAATCTTTAGATATTGTGCAGATATGTCATAGATTGAGGAGGATAAATGTGAAGAAAACAAGCTTTCTGAACACAAGTGAAGGTTGTCCCTGGCAAACTAAATAAAGCAAACACAAGCAGTGTTAGCAGTGGGGACAGTGGAGGGGTGAGGAAGGGAAGATTGTGTGCATGTACCTAAAAACAATCTGGATCAATGCGAAAGAGCTATAGCAAGTTGGAAAATTAGAGCACTAACAAATTATTTGGTATGTAGAGGTACAAAATTCATTTTAACAAATATTTAATGAGAGCCTACTATGCACAAAGCACAGTGCCAGTGCCTTGTTCAGAGATACGTAAATAGATATCCCTGTCCTCAAGGAATTTGTAGTTGAATGGAGAAAAAACACATGTAACAATGTATTAAGAGTTATCATTGGGGGTATTTCCAAGTTCTATGGGAGGACAGGAGAGAAGAGACTAAATTTGAACTATGAGATTTGGGGAAGCATTTGTTGAATATGGGGCTTTGGAGTTGGACATTGAAGAATAGAGAAAGCTTTGACCAGTGGTGATGGGGGCTGGGGTGGGGGGTGAGAATGAGTAAAAAGGGCATTCCAGGCACTGAAGTCAGTAGGCACAGAGGTACATGCTGGAAATCCCAAGGCGTGCCTGGAGGATTGGGCCAAAGGTAGTTAAAAGATGGTTGTACCCATCTTTTGGAGAACCTGGAACATGCCAACAAATTTGGATTTACTCAATTAGCTGTGGGGAGCCATGGAAAGTTTCTGAGCCACTTAATCATGTCTAGGATTCTGCTTCCAGATGATAACTGTGATACCTCTGTCAAGAATGAAGAGAAATGAGAATTAAAAGGCTTTTGCAATAATAGTTTATACAATAGGTAAAGGAACCTCAACTAAATCTGTGGCAGTGAAAAAGGAAGAAATGCATACGGTCATTAAAGAGGTCATCAGGCGAGATGTGGAGAGTGAAGAGTTGCAAGGAGTCCGTGATACACCCATGCGTCTTCTTGAGTAAAGGTATCATGCATTCCCGAAGGGGAAGGAAGAAAAGGCGTTTGAAGACTATGGACTTAACTGAGAAGCCAGTCTTCACAGTATGCAGAGTGGGGAAGGATGACTAGAAACTGACCTGTNTCTACTCAAGGACTAAAGACAGTTCTAATGTTTGCTATTACAGTTTCAGGTTATGTCATTGCCTGTATTTTAAAATCTCTTGGACTTGGGGGCTATGAACAGCCCTTGGTGACCAGACTCAGCAGGGATGAAGTGTGTTCACGTCGGCAGGGGAGACAGGGAAGAAGTGAGAGCACCAGGTGTATGGTAACAAAGCAGCACCATTTTCTTGCAGACAACCACTAAATCAGTGTCAGTCGCTATAGCCTCAAAACCCAGCAAGGGACATCAAGTGGAAGTCTGCATCTTGATCTGTCTGGTTTGTGAAATTTCAAAGTCTGGGGAAATTGTGTGCAGGAAAGGTGTGATGTAATTTATGGATACAGTTCTCCTAAATTCATAATCAGAAAGCATGTGTGCGTGCAGAAATGCATGGGAAGAAGAGATGCATTACAAAGGGGCTGGAGAAGCCGGAGGAGTGGCGGACGAGAAGTTGAGTTCTGATTTTGTTGCCTTTGAGGTTGAGTAATAAAAATGCCCCTTGCTAGATCATTGTCTAGAGCAGACTTTTGTCATTAAACCTTAATTCACTTTACATCATCACTGACATGAATCTTGTGGTGTTTGTTGTGTGTTACACCTGTGAGTGAGGTTAAGAATAAAATATTTAGTTATAGGGAAAAGAGTGCAATAATTACATTTCTGTGAGGGGCAAAATTATACAGATTTAATTCACTACCAAAAAGAAATTATCCCCATAAAACTTTTAGTTTGGGTGTATCTTTTGGAAAATTTATCTGGTAAGAAATACAAGTTAGCAATAGCATCGTAGGCTCTCTCTTCTTTCTTGTTCTCCTTGTTTAAAAAACAAAAATAAAAATAAACAGGTGTTTTCTGCCTTATTTTTGGCTGATGAAGTGATTGACACCTGGTAGAAACTTGATTCTCCCTTGCTTTCATAAATGTAACAAAATAAACTCCCAGCTCCTGAATCCAGCCTCTTGGCTCTCTAGAGCAAGATGAATTTCTAATAGTATTGGTCCTTGAAAAACTCTACTGAAGCCATGATTTAAACAGGACTTCCTTTATGGGGTCACTTTTTAAAAGCTATTCAAGTGGTCTTGTTGAGAGGTGGGGGAGACACAAAGAAGAGGAGGTAGGAGCAGAGATGTCTCAGAAAATTTCTGAATTGTTCTTTTAAAACAACATTGGTGGAAATGTAATCAAGTGGTCTTGTTGAGAGGTGGGGGAGACACAAAGAAGAGGAGGTAGAAGCAGAGATGTCTCAGAAAATTTCTGAATTGTTCTTTTAAAACAACATTGGTGGAAATGTAAATTGGTACAGCCATTATGGAAAACTGTGGAGGCTCCTCAAAAAGTGAAAAATAGAGCTACTGTATGATCCAGCAGTCCCACTTCTGGGTATTTATCCAGAGGAAATGAAATCAGTATCTCAAAGAGATATCTGCACTCCCATGTTCATTGCAGCATTATTCACGGTGTCCCAGATATGGAATCAACCTAAGTGTCAATTGACTCATGAATGGATTTTAAAATGTGTTTATATACACAATGGAACATTATTCAGCTTTTAAAAAGAAGGAAATCCTGCCATTTGTGACAACCTGAATGAACCTAGAGGGCATTATGCTAAGTGAAATAAGCCAGGCATAGAGAGACAGATACTGCATGATCTCATTTATATGTGGAATCTAAAAAAGTTGAACTCATAGAAGCGGAGAGTGGAATGGTGGTTGCCAGGGGCAGGAGGTGGGGAAAATGGGGTGATGTTGGTCAAAGTGTACAAAGTTTGAGTTATGGAGGATGAATATGTTCTGGGAATCTAATGTACAACATGGTAACTATAGTCAATAATACTGTATTGTATACTTGAAAATTGCTGAGAGGGATCCTAACAGTTACCACCACACATAAAACAATGGTGACTATGTGAAGTGATGGACGTGTTAATTAGTTTGATTGTGGTAATCATTTCACAGTGTATACATATATCAAAACATCATGTTGTGCACCTTAAATAGATGCAGTTTTTATTTGTCAATTATGCTTTAATAAAGCTGGAAAAAAGTAGCAGAAAGCACAAAAATGAAAGAAAATAAAAATTTTTAAAAATTAGCAATGAAAGAACCCCAACGCAAGAAACAAAATCAAAAAACTTAGGAAAGCTGAAGCATTGAGAATAAGTATTAGATAAAGAAAGCACTATTTTTTCTCAGAAAGGAACGACCCCAATATCTGATGTGATGGATTTATGATTTTACCAGGGAGAATAAAGAGGGTAGGGAGTGGAGGGCCTATCAACAAGATATTGCCAAAATAGCTTTAGCTTGCTGAATATTAAGCTTACTGAGTATTGTTTGCTGAATATATGTTTATTGCTCAAATCTATTTCACGTACGTCATTTATTTATAACTTTAAAGATAATTTAATATGTAAAACCTCCTCTGCTGAAATGTGGGTATTAATTTCCAAGCATCATTTATTGCACTTATGGCTGATGGATTGTTATGAGTCAGAACTAATAAACTTGTAAGGATTAATAGAATATTGGTTCAAAAAAAAGAGGTATCTTTATGGTTGCCATGTAACTGCATCTGCCTGGAAGGCTGAATTACATGAGAAGTCTGCTGTGCTCCTTGTCCTGCTGAGGAAGTGGGTGATGGGCAGCAGGCAGAGCAGTAAAATGGATGATTAATACCTTCTAATTGAGTGGATATTGGCAGCAGTACGTTGCCCAGGACATTAAGTAGCTGGCAAAGCAGAGATCTTCTACTAAACATGGTTATACTCTGATGGAAGTGTGTGTTCTAGAGATCGGGCCAGGTGATGCAAAGGAACCTGGCTTTGTTGAAACAAACCAGGCACAAGATTCAACAAGCAGAAAATCACTATATGCCTTAGGGTTTATTTTCTCTCTGCAGATAGAGAATGTTGCACTCCATGTATGTTACAAAGTGTTGTTCAGGCAAAAGGTTTAGAAAAACAGCAGCAGCCCACCAGATTTCCTTGACATTTAGGGAAGAATGTTTTAGGAGTTGAATTTGGTTTTTTCCTACCCCCTTGAGGAATACCCCTTTCGAAGGTGAGGTCCCTTAGCTACACATGCTTTTAAAGTCAGGGGTTGAGAGAGCCACATAGTTCATATTTGTCTTTTGATAGAGGTAGAAATAGGAGAACTGAAGAGCCCCTGTTGACTTCCTCAGACTCTGTGTGACAGAGCAATGGGAGAAAATGAAGGCGAGGAGCATCTGCTTCCTGATGAATGGAGAATGACATCACTGCTGCACAGAAAGCTGAACACCCGGCCGTGGCTGTTTTTCATGCATGTTAATCTGTATTTCCAGTGGAGAGAAGAGCACTGCCGCATGCGCTTCCACACGCCTCGCATTTCTCATTTTAGTTTTCTCCATTTCTTCCCTTCTTCTCCCCTCAACACACACCCATAAGCACACACACTCATAGACTCACACCCACAGCCACACACACTCGTACACATATTCACACACTGTCACAGTCACACACAGCCACACACACATTCACACATCACACGCAGTCACACACACATGCATACACACATTCACACATGAATGGTCACACACACATTCACACATCACACACAGTCACACACACATTCACACACGCACTGTCACACACACACACATTCAGACACTCACACTTCATTCACACACTCCACACACACTCCACATCTCCTCACCTACATACAGGCACTCATTCATACACACACATATACACATAGTCACACACAGTCACACACTAAAGCTCATATTCACACATACACACACGGAACACAGTCATGCACACACATACATCTTCACACATGCACACATATTCACACTGCCACACACACCCACAGTCACATGTTCATGCACTGTCACACACACGCATTCACACACTCACACGCATGTTCACACACCCTCTGGCACACACACACATGTTCACACGTGCTCACAGACACGCATACGCACATAATCACTTACACACGCCCTGTCATGCTGTCTTTCTTTGGGTTTCCTCCTCCCTGCTGTGCTAGCTCCTTGTTTTCAAACAAAGCCACAGGCTGACCTCAGGAAGTAAAAGGGTACTCTGGGTTAAGAGCTGCCTGTTACTATAATCATCGATTAGACCTGAAGTTTGATTGGCCAAATTGGATGTCTTTCTTTGGGTTTCCTCCTCCCTGCTGTGCTAGCTCCTTGTTTTCAAACAAAGCCACAGGCTGACCTCAGGAAGTAAAAGGGTGCTCTGGGTTAAGAGCTGCCTGTTACTATAATCATCGATTAGACCTGAAGTTTGATTGGCCAAATTGGATTGAATAAATATTTAGCAGGCAGAAGCCGTCCTGACGTGCACATCAAAGGACTGTCGACGGACTCCACCACGTCGCTGGCATCAGGCCCAGCAGCACGGCGCTGCCACCAGCCTTCTTCACTACCAGCGCAGGGCCTCAAGGATTCCAGAATGAGACCCTTATGTGGTTCTGTCTCAGTGAAAATACGAGCGTATTTAAGCAAATTTAGATGCATTACAAGGAAGGCCTTTCAGTGTAAAATGTATTACAGGTCGGATGTCTCTCCATCCTGCCCACTTGCAGACACACTCCAGGGTCCCTGTCCTTGCTCCTATTAGGAAGATGGTTAGGGGTGTTTTAGTGCAGGGCCTCAAGGATTCCAGAATGAGACCCTTATGTGGTTCTGTCTCAGTGAAAATACGAACGTATTTAAGCAAATTCAGATGCATTACAAGGAAGGCCTTTCAGTGTAAAATGTATTACACGTCGGATGTCTCTCCATCCTGCCCACTCGCAGACACACTCCAGGGTCCCTGTCCTTGCTCCTATTAGGAAGATGGTTAGGGGTGTTTTAGTTGCCTTTGGTGGCACGCTTCAGGGTAGGCAACAGTGACATATAATTTACCTCAAAGGGCAAAGAGGTTTGCTGTAAGGGTGCTTATGGGCTCGGCCTGAGTAGAAAAAGCCAACAAGGGACTCTCTAGGGACAAATCTTACTCTCTCTGGAGGGTCACGTGGTCAGTCTATCATCTGTCTTATCTGTGTGTCTGGGCGTGTGTCCCTTTCTCCTCCCCTCCCTCCCTCCCTTCTTTTTTCTTTCTTTCTCTTTCTCTCAACATCTCTGTTTCCTCACAGCCATTTCTTTGTGTCTTGGCTTATCCTGCCCCTGGCCTCTCTTCTGTGTCGTGTCTTTCAGGTTCTGCAGCCACTCTAACTGCATCTGTTTCTCTGTGTTCCCAAATAAATTTCAGAGGGTCAGAAGCTGATGGGCCAAGCTCATCTTTCAAGTCAACCTGTGTCATACAGAGAGCTGGCTTTCCTTGGATCAGGTGCTCATCCCTGGTTCAATCAGCTGTGACCAAAAGGGACATGGCCTCATGTACAAAACATGCAGAATTCAATCATTTCTGTTACATGAAGGTATGGAAGATCACCATTGCTGTGAAATAGATTAGTTCTATGAGTATCTTACTATTTTTTCAATTGTTTGTCAATCAGGCAAACAAATTTAAAGGGATTTTTGGCAACATTTTTTTTTTTTTCCTTTTTTGTCTTTTTTTTTTCATGACCGGCAACGGATCGCAACCCTCAGTGTCGCGCCCGTACCG
>NW_007726580.1:338277-343021 GCF_000696425.1 Galeopterus variegatus
TAAAACTCCCTGGTGACTGAAGTTAATAGCCTCCAAGTCTTAATGGATAAAATGTGGGCAATTTCTAGTTTAGATAGTGCTAACTATCTAACTTCAAAGAAAATACCTCTGTGTGGTGATTATCAATGCCAATGGCTAACCACCACTATGGGTAAATTAAATTTCATTACCACCTAGAAATTTCATTTTGCTTTTTAGTGTAGTTTTCTATCCTACTGGAGATTTGGCATTGCTGCTAAAAAGTAACAACATTGTTTGATATACAGTCTGATTTTTCTCTCCTCTTCTGTCCCCCATAACAAAACACTAAAATGGTCACAAGGGGAGTGATCTATCTCAGCTCTGCATTTTGGGGGCTACTGGAAATTTTCCCACCATTTTGCTTATCTCCAGAGTTTCTAACTCTGACAGTTTTTAATATACCCCCTTGAAGCCCTGAAGTTACCTTTGACTCTTTCCCTGCTCTCTTCATCAAATCTGTAGCCAAGTGTTATAGATTATGCTCATATATGTCTCCTCCTTTCCATACCTGTTGTTCTTGCCCCAATTCAGACCCTCTCTCATCCCCTAAACTGCTTCAGTATCTTTCAAATGGAAATTTTCCCTCTCCCTCAAATCACCCTCTATTCTGAGTCCCACTATGTCACTCCTGACAGGCCACTTCTCTACTCGCAAACTCTCAGGGGCTCTCCATGGCCCACCGAACAAAGCCCACATTCCATCACAGCCAGCTGGTCCATGTAGCTGTGACCCAGCTCCAGACACATGCTCCCCTTGTAGGCCCTATTCCCCGACTGATAACATAAGGAACCAACATACTAAAGTGTAATTAATCAATCAGTAAATATAATGGTGTAGTGTCTATTACATCCCATTTAAACATAAGAAAAAGGGACTCAGAAGAAGGTACCTGAAAGCACAGAGACAAGGAAAGCAGCCACCAAGGGGAGGCGTGTATTGCGGGTGGGCTGAAGACAGTGCACCATAGACACATACCTTCACCACTTCACAGTTTTTGCTCCTAATTGTTCCTTGCTGTGTTTCAGTGCTTGTAATGGACACTTCAGTCCTGCAAACTCTGCTTCGCTTGATTTATAAAGATTTTTTTAATATAGCAACTTTGTGATAAGGGAGCTCATTCCTGAAGGTATCAGTTTCATATCTTCAAAGCTGCTGAGCTCCTCAATGGCAGGGACTGTTCCTCTTAGTCTTTGCACCCTCAGCCCATCTTTGTACTAATGAAGCCCAGTGCACAGCCTCCCCCAACACACTGTGAACTCAGTGTATGAATTCGTGTCCACAAACTCTGCCAGGAAACATTCTGGCAGTGAACAACCCATATGGTCACAAAGGCTTTCTTTGCATATAATGTGAACTTCTCCTTTAATGTGACATTTTAGCTCTCCTGAAGAAGACAAATAGTCAGCTTCTGTCTTCTACCAGGTACTTTCATATCCTGAAAAACATAATTAAATCACGTTTTCATCTTTTCTGAAGAATAAAATCATCTGTATTTCTCTAGTAAGAATGTCTGTTTTAGGCACTGTTTCAGCAGCTTTATTCTGTGAGAGCATTTGGGGTAGGAGAGAACTTTTGTCTAGAGTAAGGCTTGAAGATCCCCCACTTGTACAAACAGGAAGGAGGAGTAGATGGTGCTAGGTGCTGGCACATTCCCACATGGTTACTTGGCTGGGGCCAGGCTGTACATTCACACCAGATTTCCTTATAGCTGATGGGTCTGCAGTTCCGAACTTCTTCCCAGTCCAATAGAAGAAAAGTTGCTTGCTCTTTCTTCCTCCACATCTATCCTTCCTGTTGCTCTGTGACGTGATTAAGTTATTTAGCATCCTGCAAAAAAAAAAAAAAAAGAACAAATTTAGCTCTTTTCCTTCATACTTAATAAAAACTAATAAACAGAGGCTGTGGCACAATAACAGTTGGCTTCGTAGTTGCTTCTTGAGCCTGGAAGACAAATATTCTCCAGCAAGCACAGCCTATGCCTGTACATTATGTACTAACTAATAAGTGTTGTCATGATTGTATAGATGCTAGTGTATTTGAGTTTAAGCTGTTCCTTGAGATTAACTATTGCATCTGAATAGGGATACAACATTAATAGAGTAGCTGTGATGATTTTGTTCTAAATTCAGTGTTCTAAAACTCCCTGGTGACTGAAGTTATACAGTTCTGTCTTAATAGCCTCCAAGTCATAATGGATAAAATGTGGGCAATTTCTAGTTTAGATAGTGCTAACTATCTAACTTCAAAGAAAATAGCCTCCAAGTCTTAATGGATAAAATGTGGGCAATTTCTAGTTTAGATAGTGCTAACTATCTAACTTCAAAGAAAATACCTCTGTGTGGTGATTATCAATGCCAATGGCTAACCACCACTATGGGTAAATTAAATTTCATTACCACCTAGAAATTTCATTTTGCTTTTTAGTGTAGTTTTCTATCCTACTGGAGATTTGGCATTGCTGCTAAAAAGTAACAACATTGTTTGATATACAGTCTGATTTTTCTCTCCTCTTCTGTCCCCCATAACAAAACACTAAAATGGTCACAAGGGGAGTGATCTATCTCAGCTCTGCATTTTGGGGGCTACTGGAAATTTTCCCACCATTTTGCTTATCTCCAGAGTTTCTAACTCTGACAGTTTTTAATATACCCCCTTGAAGCCCTGAAGTTACCTTTGACTCTTTCCCTGCTCTCTTCATCAAATCTGTAGCCAAGTGTTATAGATTATGCTCATATATGTCTCCTCCTTTCCATACCTGTTGTTCTTGCCCCAATTCAGACCCTCTCTCATCCCCTAAACTGCTTCAGTATCTTTCAAATGGAAATTTTCCCTCTCCCTCAAATCACCCTCTATTCTGAGTCCCACTATGTCACTCCTGACAGGCCACTTCTCTACTCGCAAACTCTCAGGGGCTCTCCATGGCCCACCGAACAAAGCCCACATTCCATCACAGCCAGCTGGTCCATGTAGCTGTGACCCAGCTCCAGACACATGCTCCCCTTGTAGGCCCTATTCCCCGCCCCCCACAGCTCTTCTTTGCATGCCTTGCCTTACTTTTGTTCCCTCTGTGCTCTGTTCAAGCCACTCCTTTCTCCAGATCTTTGCAGATCCAAAGCCATCCTTAAAGATCCATAGCTTCCCCGTGAAGCCTCTTCTTATTCCTTCAACAGGAGTGCTTTTCTCCTTCCTCTGTACTCCAATAGAATCTGTTTGTTTCTTCTAACACTCCTTAATCTCTGTACCTATTTGTATATGTTTCCTGACAGCCCACAAGCTACCTGAAGGCAGGGTCTAAGAATCATTCTTGTTCCACCCAGAGTACAGGGCCTTAAACATGGTACATGCCAAATTAATGTTTACTAATTTAATAAATCCATTTCCAAATTAGTCAGTGAATGGCTTTGGAGCTGATTATTAAACGTAACTATCTTTTAAGCTAAAAGAAGGCTATAATAGATGGAGAAAAAAGTTAATAAGGAAATGGGAAGGCTAAAATGAATCCTGTGATGTTGGATTGGAAACAGAGTAGCAGTATAAACTGTGTGTGTGTGTGTGTGTGTGTGTGTCAGAAATGTGGAATGTATGTATATAAATGTGTTAGCATGCATACATAAATTACTGAGCTCTGTCTGCTGAGAAGGCCTAGAAGCAGTGATAACTCAGTAGCAGTGAGCTCCCTAAGCACTCATATCTTGTTTCTAAACACCATTCTCCGATAAAAGGAACCAAGCCACCTTGAAGAAGGAAGCAGTTGATTCCAAAGATCAGGCAGGGAAAACACAAAATGAACCTGGAACATCTTATAGTAGCAATAAATAAGAAAATGCTCCCAGAAAGACATGGATTGTCAAAAGCACATGGGAGTCAATGTGAATGTGTTCCCAATGGTCAAAGCCAGAACAATTTGAGCAAAATACAGAATCATAGCACTGAATTTTAACACATAGAGTAAAATAAACATCCAGATATCCATACTGATATAAATAAACAATTAAAAATAAATAGGGGAGAAGGGACAACTCTTAAGTAGAATTTTATATAATAAATATAGAAGGAAAGTGGGAAACAGAATCACCATTAGGCAAATACCCTGGTAATAATTGTTGCAGACAAGATGCACAGATCAATTCCAAAATTAGTGGGTGATGGTTTGAGGAGAGACAGGGTTTGCATCGTCTCAGCATATCTCCCTGAAGATGCTTTTTTGCCATCAAGGGAAAGATAGAAGCTTTACAGAGGAGAAACCCAGCACACACCAACCTAACCGAGTGGTCAAGGAAAACATCCCCAGTAATTAGACTTATTGACACTGTGAACCTCTTGACATGGTGCAGTAGGAGGACACAACATCATTTTTGTTGTAGTCTTGCTAAAAATGCATAATCTCATTCCAGTCAGGAAAAAAAATTAGACAAACCCAAATTGAGGGATATCCTTCAAAATCATTTCGATCAGTTCTCTTCAAAAATGTCAAGGTCAAGAAAGGAAAGAAAAGACTGAGGAACTGTTGCAGACTGAAAGAGACCAAGGAGAGATGACTAATGCAATGTGAGATCATCCTAGACAGGATCCTGAAACGGAAAACAACAGTAGTGGAAAAAACGGTGGAATTCTAATAAGATGTGTAGCTTAATTAATAATATTGTATGAATATTAATCTCTCATTCTTGATAATTATGCTGTGGTTAGGTAAGATGTTAGCATTAAGGGATGTGGTGTAAAG
>NW_007726580.1:343553-346304 GCF_000696425.1 Galeopterus variegatus
CATTCTTGATAATTATGCTGTGGTTAGGTAAGATGTTAGCATTAAGGGATGTGGTGTAAAGAAGAGCTTTGTAACTATTTTTGCAACATTACGTTAAATCAAAAAATAGTTCAAAATAAAAAAAGATTTTTAAGGGAGGCTTTTAGTAATTAGTATTGTAGACATTTCTTTAACCAAAGAGGATCCAAATTTCTTTTAAAGAAAGACGAGCCGTCAAATATCCTTTCCATTCTTTCCACTCACCACTCTGTTCTGTGTCTTAGATCTTGTTTCCACCTGTTTCTAGATATGTAGGTCTGACAGCCCGTGCAAAAAGCCTTTTCCTTCGGGTCAGAAAAAAAAACAGAGTATATGCCTTCTCTCTATATAAATGTTTGGTTTTTCACGCTGTCCCAACTCTGTCTGAATCCTCTCCTGAGAGCAAGACGCAGCTAGTAGCACGTTCTCCCTTTCCTGGGCTTCCTGTCACCCTGGGGAGTTCTTTGAGCAGGAACAGGAGCCGCCCTTGTTGCTTCTGTGCTTTTTCCGTGCTCCTGTCTTCTTGCATTGTGACTTGGCACAGTGCTTGGAATGTCCAGTCCCAAGAAGACGGGACTGTTATACTGTTCACATCCTTTGCCCTCTGCGCATTCTCCTTTTCCAATGAACTAATCAACATACTTTTTAAAAACTTTTTATTTTGGAAATATTCAAACACACAGAAAAAAAGAATATAATAAAGCTGTTGTCAGCTTGGTCTTAACCAAACAGGTAATTTCCAAGGAAAGGTAACTGCAGCTACCTAAAATTAGATGTCACCAGTGATGAGGGTGAAGGAGACAGCACTGGCCCCAGTTCCTGTAATTCTTTCATAATTATTTTTATACTCTTGATTTTGGGCAACATTTTGTTTTGTGGACAATTTATCTTATCAAGAGCACATGGACCCACAAAATATACTCTCTCTCTCCTCTTTGCACAGTGCAGATTGAGGTCATTTTGGGGGAGTGGTTAATGAAAAAAGGACTTCTTTCAATTTTTGTCTTAGGGTCCCAAAATTTAATTTAAGCTTTTACTATAATCTCAAAATCACTTTTTGCTTTGAAGATCTAATTCTTCTAAGGAAGCTGAAATCATGTTTTGCTGATTACTGCATTACTAAAGACTGAAGGACAAAGCTTAAGGAAAGGTCACTGAACCAGAGTTCTTTCAGTTGTTAATCTGGGTTTTTCCATCATTAATAACTCAGGTTTAGGAATCTCAGGTTTTAGTCCTAACAAAGCACCCCAACAATTTTTGGACCTTAGGAAGTGATGATCTAAATGGATATTGAAATGAGATCAAGGTAACTCTTCCCAGAGAAGGTAGTAAATGAACAACAAGATGCTAGTTTCCTAATTAGAAGAAAGAGACTTTTACGTCTGTGTCGGAGTAGGATAGCAAAGTGTGAACCACACCTCTTTGAGAGAAGTAAAAGCTGGAAGTGAAGCAGTGGAGCATTTGACTTCTGATTCAACACCGCTTGCCAGATGATGAAAGTACACGTGAGTATACCTGACTTCAGTGATCTTAGTGATCATCTAACAATTTTACGGTAGGATATGATTTTTACTTCATGATGATGAGGATAGAATGCCATTTTTTCGTTCAGGATGAAGGAGTTCAATGTGTTCACATGAGAGAATATTTCATGTATTACAAATTAAAAGAAGGAGAAAAAATCTTTCTGTAAATAATATGAAAGGTAAAGATTTCAGAGATGGGTCTTTAAGTTAAAATAGCCTTTTTAACGCACACAGAAAAAAAAAACAATCAAAAGAAAAGGAATTCCTTTTGTCCATCTGTGATTAGCTCCACTTGGATCATCTCAGAATTGCTAGTAACAAAATATTCTCTTTACCACACTTCTCCATCACTGGAGTAGAATTTCTTTCCATTATTTCACTACTATTCAGCTGCTGTCTCTGGATTAGAATGACATTATAGGAGCACAGGGATTTTGTGAGTTTCTATGTCTGGGGAGAGAGAAGGAGAGTAGGTTGAGGAAGTTTGGGCTCAGTATCACTTTTTTTATTCCATAATAGTATATCAAACACTAGGAAGAAAAAAGAAATTAAAATGTACTATTTCTGCTGAATGGAGATGGGAGAAAGTTCATGTCTTATTGAGAAACAGATCTAGCACCCTACAGACTTTAGAGTCTAGACAAACAGCAAGGTAGTATCAAAACAGGGCCATAAATGAGTCTCATGAAAGTATTAGTCGATCATCTTTTGCAGGGTTCTCTTTCTTCCTAATAAAGGTAGGTAATCAAATAGCCCCCTTTTTTTTTCTTGACAAAGAAACTAAACAGCAGGGCTATAACCAATAATACGGTTAGTAACTTATGACCCCATGAGTTATCAAAAAAATTAATTATCTACCTTCTAATAAACCAGGGAAGCATCCAAATGTTTTTAGAAAGCTTTTCTTCACAAAAGTATAAAATCTTTAAAAATTGCTTTGGTACTTTTATTAAAAGACGTAGCCTTAGTGTATGTGTATACTTCTTAGTGTATGTGTATTAAGGCTACTCCTTAAAAATTAAGATATATATACTTATATACAAACATACTAAGGCTAGCCCTTAAAATATTAAGATACATATATATAGTTCTGTATTCATGGATTCAACTAAGTACAGATCAAAACTATTCTAAAAAAATTGTGTCTGTTGGGCCGGCCCGGTGGCGCACTGCGCTAGTGCGCCGCTTGGGAAGTGCGGCGGCGCTC
>NW_007726580.1:346982-350299 GCF_000696425.1 Galeopterus variegatus
TATATAGTTCTGTATTCATGGATTCAACTAAGTACAGATCAAAACTATTCTAAAAAAATTGTGTCTGTTGGGCCGGCCCGGTGGCGCACTGCGCTAGTGCGCCGCTTGGGAAGTGCGGCGGCGCTCCCGCCGAGGGTTCGGATCCCACAAACAGACCGGTTCCCACTCACTGGCTGAGAGAGGCGCGGGGGCAACACCGAGGGTTGCGATCCCGTTGTCGGTCCTGGTCCGGTACGGGTGCGACACTGAGGGTTGCGATCCGTTGCCGGACACGGAAAAAGACAAAAAAAAAAAAAAATTGCGTCTGTACTAAACATGTACAGACTTTTTTCCCTTGTCATTTATTCCCTAAGCAATACAGTATAACAACTATTTACATAGCATTTACATTGTATTAGGTATTATAAGTAATCTAGAGAGGATTTAAAGTATACAGGAGGATGTGTGTAGGTTATATGCAAACACTACACCATTTTATACCAGGGACTTGAGCATCCTCAGATTTTGCCATCCATGGGGTCCTGGATCCAATTCCCACACATACCAAGGGACGAGTGTATATAAAAACTTAAGGACAACACTTCACTCCCCAGTATACAGGACAAGCAAGCATTTATTATAATTTTCAGAAGGGCTTTTATAGTGCACGTACTCATACAAGGGTACTTCAAAGAAAAGTTCATGGAAAAATCAAATTAAAGGATAATGTGAATCTTTCCATGAACTTTTTGGAGCATCCTCATATTTCTAGGCCTTAGACAATGAGGCTGTTCCATGAATGTTAAGTTAGGAAATGAAGGAGAACACAAGAACCGAATATGCTATCTGTGGCTTGTGTAAAATCAGCAATACTTCAGCTGATGTCAACAGTCCTGGGCATTGAAGATGACCATCTTCTGCGAGTTGTCATGACTTTTCCCAGTTAGTGACGAAAGGAGGTGGCAGAGTGTGGTGCTGCTTGCCTGGTGGAGCCTTGTTGCCTGGTTGTCCCCGCCACTGGGAGCCTGGTATGTGGGAACTAGAGTTTGTCATAAGGCCAGTGCAGTGAGTAACAAGAAGGCAAGCGTAGGGGGCAAGGCCAAGCCCCCTATTGTTCCAGGGACTCCAGGTGTGCTAGTCTGGAGGGCCCATAAACATGCTGTGGATTGAATACTTTAACAACATCACTTATCCCTTGGAACCCTATCAGGGGCAGAGCTCCCTCCACCTCTCAGTATTGGGGTGCAAAGGATCACAGGAGCTTTCCGGCCCCTCCAGCACCCTGTCCCCAAGCCCTATGAAAGGACAGCTTTATCCTTACACCCCCTAGATGGGAGCCACTGCTGGCTAATGCTGATATAGCCCTCCAGCTCCATCTTGCCTTGTCCCCTGTGCCAGAAACCTTGGGGAATAGATAGGGATTTGGCAAAATTCCTGGTAAATGGATGGCGCCCCAGTGAGCGCGGTGGATGGCATTTCTCAGTGTTGTCAGACATGTGCATCGCTGCTTTCTCACTCTTTCTCGGGAAAGAAGGGCCATTTCAGAGCAGAATTTTAAATGAAATAGAAGGGAAAGTAAAAGAAACACTAATCTCCATATTTCTTCATGTCCAGAAGTTTAAAACAGAGGAAAGGATTCACTTTTCCAAAACTTTTGCTTCTGGGGTGAGAAATAAATGTAAATCTTGTGTCTAATTCCCCTGACTTTTCAGACTTAGCTAAGGCAGAAAACCAATCCATTGCATTATCGACTGGCATCATTAGCTTGAGGTTAGGGACCCACCTTGCTCTCTGAAGCAGGCCTGCCTTCTTCTCTCCGCCTGTGTATTATCCCTCTATCATTTTTGCTTGCTCTCTATTGCCTTTGATATGGTAATGATCTTGCACAAGAAAAGCCATTTTTTTATATGAGTGCTTAAGGAATTAAAGGTGAGTGAGAACATGGAGGGTGTTAAGAAGGATGGCAGTTTGTCATTAAAAAATAAATAAGTATACCCCTTGGAATTGAAAAGAAAGCAGGCAAGCAAAAGGGAGCAGAAAGGGGAGGACAGGTGGAAGGCCCTCGCAAACGCAGGAGACAGTATTACTAACCGCTGGCTTACCGTCCTCCTAACAATGTGCACTTGCTCTCCCTGGCTCGTGGATTGATTTCCCTCTGCCCTCCACAGACCTGGCTGCAGTTAAGCCTTGTGTCCTCCACGTGATGCTGAGCCGAATCAGATTTTCCTTTTAGTTGTTCGATCAAATTTTCCTTCCTAGAGCTTAGAAGGCACACTTGGGACCATATAGTAATTGCCTCCCCACACTGAACTGCTGATACCTTTATTGGATTGGCATAGGGTTTCAGAGGACTGTGTTTAACATGCAGTGAGCCGCAGCAATGCAAACAGCTCCAGTGTTTAAACAAGCATCCATTAGGCCAGGAAACAAGGCGGTGCCAGCCCATTTGGTGCTCTGTAGTGCTGGCAGCTTGAAGTGAGCCGGGGCGCTGGAGTGGGAGAAGGCGGGCTCCAGGGGAAGTGGAGGAATTGTAGTGTCAGAGAAAGAGCTGATTCTCTCTAGATTTGCGGAAGAGGGAGTGGAGAGGGGGAGGGAGAGAGAAGTGTTGCGGCTAGGGACATGTGCAAAGCTCATTAATATCTCATTACGTTAGAATTGCAATCTCTCTGCAGATTGGCGTTAACGTTGGCAGTGCCAGAGAAGGGCTTTGGGAAAGCAGCAGCCCCCCTCCTGCTTTTTTTGCAAGCCCCAGCAAGCTCCCGACGCTTGTTTTGCACTGAGGGAGTGCTGGTGTTGAATTTGTGAGGACGGCTGTGAGAAAACCCCACAGGAGCCACAGTGAGCAGCTCAGGAGCACGCAAGAGACTGAAAACTGTCATTTGTAAATAACAAAGTGACCAGCTTTCACATGTGCCAGCCAGCAATGGAGAGAGGAAGGAGTTGACCAGAAGCCAGGAAAGGAAAAATATGAGACTTAAGCACAAGTCATCCCAGAGCCTGGATGTGAGGGGCTGATTCACACCTAGGTTTCCCAGGGAACGTGTCACTGGGCCACTGAGTCTGCCCAGCGCTCCTGGAGGCTCCCTGGGATCAACCAGAGCAATGTTAGGAGACAGGGGAGAGGGGACAAATGAGGAGTAAAGAGAGGAAAAGAGAGCAGGGGGTTCAGCTTATGAGTTTGGTAGGACTGTGATCTCAGCTGTTCCCACCTGCCGTGTTGGTGTCAGTGGAGCAAAGGGAAGATTCTAAAGCAGGTTGTTTTCAAGGGCCCCCTCCTTTTGGGTCTGGCCTAACTGGGCCCAAACAAGTCTGGTCTTTACCCAGGGATTAAATCCTCC
>NW_007726580.1:350638-351732 GCF_000696425.1 Galeopterus variegatus
TTTGGGTCTGGCCTAACTGGGCCCAAACAAGTCTGGTCTTTACCCAGGGATTAAATCCTCCTATGCCACACTCTGTAGCCCTGGCCTGAGCTGGACTCCTGCACCTCACCCAACCCAGGCAATCATTTCAGAGACCCCAGTGTTGGGTCTATGGTCTCAGGGGAGGAAAAGTTGGAACCATGTTCTGTAGAAATTACAACATTCTGGCAGACACTCAATTCTGCTCTGTTAAAGGATCAGATGTTTCTATCTGCCCTGGACAAATATATATCCCCCCATCCATTAACAAATGGTGGGTGGTGGCCACCTTAGCAAATAGTTGAGGCACCAGGACATACCAAAACACAACGTGTGGATCCGCAGAGGTGATGTCCGTGTGGACACTCAGCCAGCGTTCTGGGGTCAGTAAGCAAATGAAGGAACATGTGCCCTTGATTAATATCATATAAAGTGACAAGGCCAGTTTCCATGTCTGGTTTGTGAAGACCTTTATAGTCACACTTTGTTCTGACAACACAATATTCCATTAAAATATGGATTATTCATTAATTTACAGAAAGGCAAAAAAAGTGAATGTCATTGAAAGCTGTTTCTGTTCCTTTTGGAAGAAAATAACTAGAGTCATATTGGTCGTTAGTTTGTTATATATAGCAGGGCTCTTAATGAACATTTAAAAATAAATGTATTTGATAATGATAACCAAGTTTATTTAGGTTAGAGAAATAGCTATGGCATGCAAATACTGCTGAGAAACAAATTTAACAAGGCTTTTTTACAATGTGGCCTCTATAGTAAAAATGGTAAAATTC
This sequence comes from Galeopterus variegatus, assembly GCF_000696425.1. Lineage (NCBI taxonomy): Eukaryota > Metazoa > Chordata > Mammalia > Dermoptera > Cynocephalidae > Galeopterus > Galeopterus variegatus. The sequence continues at coordinate 351,448 of NW_007726580.1, forward strand.
AGCCATATATGTATTAAAATCTATCATTCTTTTGACTATGCAGCTTTGACCAATCAAGCAGGAGTCACGAGAACAAAGCTAGGAATCAGTTCAATTGCTATAATTTCATAGCCGAGTATAAGAAAAATACACCTGTTATTTACATGTTGACTTTGCCAAGCTTAATCCCATCAAACAAAAAATGAAGAATTAGTGATTCTAAGTAGCAACTAGACCTGTAGGAGTCAACTTCTATGTTCACCTGCAACAGGTCCCGGTTGCTGATGCAACACGTTCCACAAGGTC
>NW_007726580.1:352222-353712 GCF_000696425.1 Galeopterus variegatus
TCAACTTCTATGTTCACCTGCAACAGGTCCCGGTTGCTGATGCAACACGTTCCACAAGGTCTTGGTCTGTTTTCCCATGTGGTGCTTCCTGTCCCTCAGTCCTTTTCAGTGGCACGAGCAGGACCCACACATAGATCTGTACTCTTTGGGCTGCCATTTTCTAACATCTAAACTCAACATCTTAAATCCCTTTGCTTTTCTTCCTAGGAAAGAGGGAATGGAAGTTAAGTTTCTTCCCAGATTTCTACGTAAAAAATTATGACATCCAAATTGCCCATTTGAAGAGAGGAGGATAGTGATACAGCAGAATTCCAGCTCAAAAGAAAACGGGATCTCGCTTTCAGTTACAATGAAAAAGTGAATTCCTAGCTTCTTTCAGGCTTTTGTGATGAATAAAACCTTAAAGTGAAATATCAGAAAATCGAGGATGAGATGGGAGTTAGAGAGATACTTCGTCCCCCTCTCATCCCCCTCCTTCAATGAAGACCATATCTAAATCATCCCAGATGGCTGTTCTATTTTTAAAGATCTCCAGAAAAGGAGATTCTACCACCTCCTCAGTAACCCATTCCAGCATCTCTGTTCCTCACTGCCAGAATATTTTTTTTCTGAGAGCCCTCAGAGAAAAAAAGACACACTATCCTAGATTTGGGGGCCTGTAGTGCTTCTCTTTGGGATTTTATCCCTCTATGCGTATTAGAAAATTCAGAGGCATGGGTAATTATGTCTCTAGTGAAAAAGATAGTTTTCTCTAATCTTTGGCTTAAAATTATGATTGTGAGCTTCTTGGGGGTCAATCCAAAATTCTCTTGAGGGCCTGCAGTATGCACAGTCCTCTCCTGGGTAAGAGAAGGAGGTGTCAAGTGAGCATTCATTCTCACAGTCTCAGGACAGCAAGGTCACACGCAACCCCTGAGCTGACCGTCTACACTGGACAGGCTTGTTCATGCAATCACTCATTCATTGATTCTTTCATTACAAAAATGTAGACAGTCCACGAGTTACTGATGATTTGACCGTTGATTTTTCAACTTTATGATGGGTTTATCAGGATGTAACCCCTTTGTAAGTTGAGGAGCATCTGGACTTACCATGGTTCAACTTACAATGTTTCAACTTTCGATGGATTTATCAGGGTATTGAATTCATTTTTGACTTAATAACAATTTCGACTTAAGATGGGTTTATCGGGATGTAGCCCCATGGTACGTTGAGGAGCATTTGTACTTCCCGACCACTATCCATGTGCTAGTCCCTCTGTTAGACACTGGAGACAGACACATTAGTGAACAACGCAGACTAGATCCTTGTCTTCAGTGAGCCTACACTCCAGTGGAGGAAGACAATAACAAGGAAAAAGTGGGAAGCAAGACGGTTATCAATTGTGACAAGTGGTGTGAAGAAGATAAAACAGAAGGATGTGGTCGAGTCCAAGTGGGGAGGTGCAGCTACCTGAGACAGTGTAGCCAAGACAGTTGTCTCTCCTCTTT
>NW_007726580.1:353754-362576 GCF_000696425.1 Galeopterus variegatus
TCCAAGTGGGGAGGTGCAGCTACCTGAGACAGTGTAGCCAAGACAGTTGTCTCTCCTCTTTCTGGGGAGACAACTTGAGCTGAAACCAGAAGGATGACAATGAGCCAGCCCTGCAAGGAGCTTGGGAGACGTACGTTCCACGTGGAGAGAAGCACAGGTGCACATGTAGGAGAGGCTAGTGTGGCTAGTCCAAGTGGGGAGGTGCAGCTACCTGAGACAGTGTAGCCAAGACAGTTGTCTCTCCTCTTTTCTGGGGAGACAACTTGAGCTGAAACCAGAAGGATGACAATGAGCCAGCCCTGCAAGGAGCTTGGGAGACGTACATTCCACGTGGAGAGAAGCACAGGTGCACATGTAGGAGAGGCTAGTGTGGCTAGAGGGTCGTGGTGGAGGGTGGGGCTTGAAACGAACTTGGAGACACCAGGCCATCTGGTGCCTTGTTGGCCATGGTTACAAGTTTGACTTTAAGAGATATGGGAATGTATAGAAGAATTGTAGGCAGAAAGACATAATTTGGTTAATGTTTTTAAACGATTACCCTGGATGCTTGTAGAGAGAAAGATGGGAAGCAAGGTTAACAGGATGATAGTGAGAGAGTCCAGGCCAGGGAGGAGGTAGGGTGAGCTGTGGTGGGAGCAGTGGAGACTCGGAAAAGGTGACAGACGGGAGGCTGGCCCCGCAGACATAGCATCCTGCACATAGGCGCGTCCCATTTTAAGAAAACAAAATGCGTAAAAGTCAAAACTCTTCTACAAAAGAGTGATTTCATAAAGTGATTCACCTCAAGTATCTATTCTACAAAGTGAAGAAAGATGTGTATGGGTCTTTAGCTATAAATTTTAATAGGAGATATAAAACCTTAATAGATCATGGAATTAGAAGGAATCATAGAGGTCATTTTCTCCTACCTTCCACCAGTAAAGAATCCCCTTTATAAATCCCTGACAGATGAACATGCAGCCTTGGCATGAAAACTTCAGGAGACAGGAAGCTCGTTAGCCTCATAAGACAGCCCTTTCTATTTTGAATCTCTCTAATCGTTTTTTAAAAGTTCCTTCTTAGATAGAAGCTGAATTCTTTCTCCCTATTACTTAACAGCCATTGATCTTAGTTTCATGTTCTGGAGCTACACAGATTAAATCTAATTCTTTTCCTATGTAGCAATCAACTATTTAAAGAGGAGCCGTGGCATTTCCACTCCCCAACTCTTCTATTTTTTCAGCAAAATATCCTCATGATGTGGTTTCTGGGGACTTCCTTGCTTGATCCTGCTCTCTTGCTGCTCTGCTGCCTGATGAGAGTGAGAACTCAAGCCCAGCCTTCCAGATGTAAAGTGCAGAACATACAGACATCTCCCTGGATTTGGAGAACATACATTTGTTTGTGCAACCTGGAATTGCAAGAGTTCATGGCTTTGAACGTCAAGGAAACCAAAGCTGCTTATAAAACAAGTTGTCCTGTCCAAATGCAAGACATTACAGTTAGACCCACCAAATCCTATTTGTCACTGCTAACCTGTAAGAGAGGGAGTCTTAAACTTTGAAGAGTCATGGACCACACTGAGAATCTGATAAAAGCTTTGGGCCCTCTCTTCTGAAAAAGACCCACAGAATTCTTCATACAGTTTTTCAGGGTTCTCAGAGTGCTTTGAACGTCAAGGAAACCAAAGCTGCTTATAAAACAAGTTGTCCTGTCCAAATGCAAGATATTACAGTTAGACCCACCAAATCCTATTTGTCACTGCTAACCTGTAAGAGAGGGAGTCTTAAACTTTGAAGAGTCATGTACCACACTGAGAATCTGATAAAAGCTTTGGGCCCTCTCTTCTGAAAAAGACCCACAGAATTCTTCATACAGTTTTTCAGGGTTCTCAGAGTTCCTAAAATCGATTTTTATGTAAACCTCCAGTTTAAAAAGTCAGCAGTGTCAATGTCATGGAACCATGGTTCTGTCATTTAAAACTGTATATCTGTATTATCTCTGTATTTTACAACAATATCACACAGGAGGATGAAGAACACCCACTTGGAAATCCCTATAGTTATCCCATCAAATTACTAACGGAAGAGGAAATTTGCAAAAAGTCTTCAAAAGCCATTGGTGGATACATTTTCTTATGTTACCTCTCTGAGTTCTTACAACCATCTTCCAAGCTAGGCAATATTAGCCCTATCTTAGGCAGAAAATGAAATTTACAGATATTGATAAAGAGAATTAGAAAGACCAGGGTGGAGGTAGTGTCAGCACAGTGTGAGTTTTTCCAGCCCCTGCCATGATCCATGGTGGATAAGCCCTCAGTACTTCTAAGGGCTGAGGCCGTGATTACCTAGAGCTCAGCATTCCAGATGCTGATGAGCAGGTTTGGTTTCCTGGGAAATGTGTGCTTGTGCTGGGGCCTCTTTAACGATGTTCCTGGAAAGTGGTCATCAGTGTGATTAGTCTTTACCGTGGCCCACATGGGTGGCATACTGTCACCAACTCCTCCATTCCTTTCATAATCAGGCTGGCATTGGGTTAGTGGCCAAGATACAGTTATACCTCGGCAGCTCAGACAGCTGTAGAACTGTTCTCAGAGTCTGAAAGAGCCACAGGCCATATGGGAAATGTACTTTGAGACAGTACTTGCTTATGTGCCAGCTGACCTCTGAGGGTAGAGAGCAGTTCTGCGCATACCGTCCCTCTTTTCATACCTTACTAATAGCCTTGCAGTGGAATAGTTTGGAAATGAGAAACACATTCCATTCACAAGTGGAGAGGCGTGGGCTTTGGAATTCAAATCTCAACTCCCTCACACTAGCTGTGTGACCTTGGGCAATTTATTTAATCTCCCTGAGTCCTGCTTTTCTTGTTTATATAAATGATATTTATTAACCTCCCTTGCAAGGTTGAAGAAGGAATTAAGAAAAAAGATCTTGGATTTGCCTGGCATATAATGGATGCACCAAAAAAAAAAAAAAAAAAACCAAAAACAGTTTGAGGATATATTCAAGAAGAACCTAAATTGTTGAGGCCAGTCTGAGTAACAGAAATTTGGTTCAGCTGTGCTACCAGGCTTGCTCTGGTTTGGTCCTGGATCCCAGAGTGATTCCAGAGGAATTCCTGTCTCCATCCCCATCCCTCATCACCCCCAAAATTTTGCTTAAGATGAGGAGGTGACGGTGTGTCCACTGTAAATGCCATCCTCCATGAAAGGTGCCAGGTCACAGAGGGGTTCCTGGGACCTCTCCGATGCTGCTTAGCCCCAGCCTCACAAGAAGTAATGTGTGTTTTGGTACTTTGGACTCATACACACACAAATATCTGAGATGAAGCAGTGTGGGAATTTAGCAGTTAGTACATCTCAGTCATAACTTACAGGGACATTTCTGAGACAGTCCTTGATTAACAAAGGGTAAGTTCTGCCTATGACAGTTCTATGAGATTCTATCTGAAAGTTAAGTTTAAAAATAAAGATGAGGCTGTCTAGCATCATCATTCCGTGAGTCACTAGATGTAGACTAGACTTGGTCATCTCCCTTTGCTAATAAGGAAACTGGCTTAATTAACAGAAGGAAATTAACTTGGATAATTTTGCAGCCTGAATCTGTTTCCAAAGAGGGGTTGATTTTTTTCCCTTCCTGTGTGCTGACGTTCATACGGCAGTTAATTCAAGAGGCTGTGCTAACATGCCGCTGTTGCCAGCTGACAAATGTCGTCTTTTCCTGATCAAGCTCTCCAGCCTTTCCTCTACACTCCTCCGGCAACAGAGAGTGGAGTAATAAACCATCCAGAATGATTTTGCAACATGGGAGTCATTTGCATGTCTTTGTAATATGGGAGTCAAACACCTATTTTCGGTAAATATAAGTCTCCCAGTTGACTTAAGGTAATTGAATGATTTTAGATTTACTGTATATGTACTTTCTCCTCAGCCACTAGTTTCAAGCAGGCGTAAAATCCCATCAGAAAACTTGAGTTTTGATATTCAAGTTGGCTCATCTGAATTAAAACTGAACTATGTGAAAATTGGGTTATCAATTCCAGGCTTAGATCCCTTTGTCTATGGAACCTCAAAGTCTACAGTGGAGCTGAAGGTGAAGTCTTTCTTCAGGTTATACTCTGGGGCAATTCTGGGGGAAAAGTCGAGAGAAAGATGTTTTTGACTCTATTCCAATTGGTTTCATTTTCCTTTTTAATTGATTTTTATCCTCTGTATATTTTTCTCTCCCAATTAATTTTGAATTTCTCTCATTTATCTCTGGGTGTTCGCTCTGATTCAGTTTGGTACAGTTTGGTTGGACATTTTGCTGTGTTCTTTCTCTTCCTGCCCTTAGTTTCAAGGAGGGCTTAGCTCACAGTGTAGCTCTATTTCTGGAGAGAACTGCCACCTTTACAGGATTTACTGTGGTCATTTTCTTTTTTTCCCTACCCACAATATGGTTCTTTGTGAATTAAAATCAAGGTTCCTGGGGCTGGAGGTAGGTATAGCACATGGGAAGCCTGGCTACATTGTAATGAATAATAATAATAACTGTCCCCTCTGTTGTGAGCTCTTCCTGGCACCTTGTGCCTTATTCATTTTTGCATCCTAGCCTCTCACATGGAGCCCGGTGCATTAATAATGCTCGGTGAGTGTCTGTTGAATGAATGACCCAATTTTTGCAAAGCCCGTTATAATTAATAAACATACTCCACACAGCAACATGGGGTGATTGTTTTTAAGACCTTAACAAAACCATTTCCTCCTTCATTTCATTATGATTGTGAAATTGCTTTGGAATTTTGGAACAGTGATACTTTCACTGTATGCCTTTCATGAAAAGCCAAAATCTAAATGCCTTTTTTTTTTTTTTTAATATGAGGGGCTGTGGGAGGGAGGGAGAAGGGAATTTGTTACTGGATACTTTTCTTGTAAATAAATAAAAAATGTAGTTATCTCTGAATTTTTTTTTCTTTATAACTACAGTTCACAGCTCCTTTCCTAGGAGGTAGGTGAATTTTAACAAAAGCAAGAAGTATGTTTTAAAGGGAGAGAGTAAGCAGGCATCAAGGGAAAGGCTTTGTGTTTGTTTTTTATGACTTGTGCTTTGACTTGGCAAATGCTCGGGGCTCCTAGGAGGTAGGTGAATTTTAACAAAAGCAAGAAGTATGTTTTAAAGGGAGAGAGTAAGCAGGCATCAAGGGAGAGGCTTTGTGTTTGTTTTTTATGACTTGTGCTTTGACTTGGCAAATGCTCAGGGTTGTTCTGCTTCACCAAATAATCCACGTTGCTTCCGTATTAGCAATAGCTGAGCCCCTTCCCAGGTACACAGCCTGCCTCTTCGCTGACCTCGCATGGGCCCTGAGCTCTCGGGCTCTCGTAGCCTTTGCATGGCCGCCTGTGAGAGATTCACCCGAGAGCTCATAACCAGACAGCTTTTTCTAAACTGGCTTCATCTGTTCACACTTATTACCATAATGCTGACTTTTCCCCATGAAACTCATGTGTAAAAGTAGGGAAACAATTGTGTTACTGTTTTCCAAAAATCATAAGCACTCAGGATCAAGACCAAAGTCAGCAAAAGCAGACGGATTTAAAATTTTTTTTAAAAAATTAGAAAGGTCTTTGACTTTTACAGGTGAAGCAAGAGCTATACTCAGGATTATAACCCAGAAAAAAAATTTAGGGGGAAAATGTAGGTGAAATAAAATCCAGAAGAACTTGTAGGTAACGACAGCTCCTGGCACTGATTGTGCTCATCGGCTGCACGTACTTCTGCCCCTGGGACACTGAGATTTGGTTTTTCCCCTCTTGGTTCTTAGAAGCATACAGTTTAGTGGGTTTATATTCATGCCTCATTTATGCCTGCAAAAGACAGAAAGAAAAACTTTTAGTAAGAACCATGGTTCAAAATATTTATTACACTGACTTATTACCTATGTTACTGCTGTGTGTCGGAAAGCATATTACCAGTAGGTAGGACACACAGTAATTTGGAAATACTCATTTTGTGCTTGGCACGGGACGACCTTGGCCTGCTACAGATTCATGCACTATAGCTATATTAGTTCCTAAGGTTGCCGTAACAAAGTACCACAGACTAGGTGGCTTAAAACACTAGAAATTGGGGCTGGCCCGGTGGCGCACTGCTACAGTGCGCTGCTTGAGAGCGTGGCGGCGCTCCCGCCNCCCATGAAACTCATGTGTAAAAGTAGGGAAACAATTGTGTTACTGTTTTCCAAAAATCATAGGCACTCAGGATCAAGACCAAAGTCAGCAAAAGCAGACGGATTTAAAATTTTTTTAAAAAATTAGAAAGGTCTTTGACTTTTACAGGTGAAGCAAGAGCTATACTCAGGATTATAACCCAGTAAAAAAATTTAGGGGGAAAATGTAGGTGAAATAAAATCCAGAAGAACTTGTAGGTAATGACAGCGCCTGGCACTGATTGTGCTCATCGGCTGCACGTACTTCTGTCCCTGGGACACTGAGATTTGGTTTTTCCCCTCTTGGTTCTTAGAAGCATACAGTTTAGCGGGTTTATATGCATGCCTCATTTATGCCTGCAAAAGACAGAAAGAAAAACTTTTAGTAAGAACCATGGTTCAAAATATTTATTACACTGACTTATTACCTATGTTACTGCTGTGTGTCAGAAAGCATATTACCAATAGGTAGGACACACAGTAATTTGGAAATACTCATTTTGTGCTTGGCACGGGATGACCTTGGCCTGCTACAGATTCATGCACTATAGCTATATTAGTTCCTAGGGCTGCCGTAACAAAGTACCACAGACTAGGTGGCTTAAAACACTAGAAATTTATTGTCTCATAGTCCCGAATGCTGGACGTTCAAAATCAAGGTGTTGGCAGGGCCATGCTCCCTCTGCGTGGAGTCCTTCCTTGCCTCTTCCTAGTTTCTGGTGGCTTGCCAGCAGTCTTTGGCATCCCTTAGCTTGCAGCTGCATAACTGCCAGGTCTGTCTCCTCGTGTCTCACATGACATTCTCCCTGGGTGTCTTCACGTGGCCACCCTCTTATAAGATGATGCCAGCCATGTTGGATTTGGGGCCCACTCTTCTCCAGTATAACTTCATTTTTACTAACTTCATCTGCAAAAACCCTATTTCCAAATAAAGGCACATTCTGAGGTACTGTGGGTTAAGACTTCAACATATCATTTTGGGGGAAACACAATTCAACCCACAGCACTGGCTGTACCTCTGCTTTGGAGCCCTTAGAAAGCTTCCCGTTCTCTCATAATGGATTAACTCTACAAAACCTTCATTCACGTCCCTCCTCAAGCCTTTGTTTTTTACTCCTCAGCAGTGTTCTTCCTTGGAGGTGATAACCTTCGACTGAGGTCACTGAGAAAATGGAAACTATTAGAGTCAAGCTGCTTTGTCTCCACCTCCCCTTCCATCTCAACATGTCTCTCCCCCACATTTGTCTTTTAATCATTCTTTTGATGGCTCTGATGTGCCATTTTTCATTGTCTCAAAAACAAATATCTCGATGGGAATGTAAAATGATGCAGCTGCTATGGAAAACAGTATGTCAGTTTCTCAGAAAATTAAAAATAGAATTACCATATGATCCATCAATTCCACTTCTGGGTATACACTAAAAGAATTGAAACAAGGTCTCAAGGAGATATTTGTGCATGCAGGTTCACTAGCAGCATTATTCACAATAGCCCAAAAATGGAAGCAACCTAAGTGTCTGTCAGTGGGTGAACGGATGAGCAAAATGTGGTAAATATATATGTCTTAGTCCTTGTGGGATGCTATAATAGAATACCATAGATTGGGTGGCTTATAAACAACAGACATTTATTTCTTACGGCTCTGGGGGCTGGGAAGTCCAAGATCAAGGCACGGGCAGATTCATTGTCTGGTGGGGGCCTGCTGCCTGGTTCATAAATAGCCATCTTCTCACTGTGTCCTCATGTGATGGAAGGAGTGAAGGAGCTCTCTAGGGTCTCTTTTATAAGAGCACTGCTCTCATTCCTGAGGGCAGAGCCTTCATGATCTAATCACTTCCCAAAGGCCCCACCTCCTAATACCATTACCTTGGGGGTTAGGATTTCAACATATGAATTTTGGGGAGGACACAAACACTTATTTAGACCATGGTAACATACCATAGAATATTATTGAGCCTTAAAAAAGAAGGAAATTCTGACATGCTACAACACGGATGACCCTTGGGGACATGTTAAATAAAATATTTCAGTCATAAAAGGACAAATATTATAACATCCCACTTATATGAGTCAACTAGAGTGGTAAAATTCATAGAGACAGCAAATAGAAAAGGGGGGAGCACTGGCTGGTGGCTCACTTGGGAGGTCACGGTGCTGATAACACCAAGGTCAAGGGTTCTGATCCCCTTACCAGCCAGCTGCCAAAAAAAAAAAAAAAGTAGAATGCTGGTTGCTGATTGCCAGAGGCTGGGGAATGGGGAAACTGGGGAGGTGTTTAATGGACACAGAGTTTCAGTATTGCAAGATGAAAAGAGCTCTGGAGATGGGTGGTGGAGATGGTTGTCTAACAATGTGAATGTACTTAATGCCACCAAACTGAGACTTAAAAATGGTTAAGATGGTAAATTTTGCTATTGATATTTTACCATGATGAAACGTGTGTGTGTGTGTGTGTGTGAGGATACTTCACAAAGTTTGTAGAAGAAAAGTATTTATATACCTACGTTATACATCTTAGGCTTTTCCAACACAAATTTTCACTTATTCTTCCTTCCTTGGTGTGTCAACCTCTTCTGCTTCCTGATTTCCCTTCTCCTTCAAACCCACTCAGAACTTCCTTTTTCTGAAAAAGCCTTTACTTCATTCACCTCATGACA
>NW_007726580.1:362750-365369 GCF_000696425.1 Galeopterus variegatus
ATCTTAGGCTTTTCCAACACAAATTTTCACTTATTCTTCCTTCCTTGGTGTGTCAACCTCTTCTGCTTCCTGATTTCCCTTCTCCTTCAAACCCACTCAGAACTTCCTTTTTCTGAAAAAGCCTTTACTTCATTCACCTCATGACATACAAGCTGTGATGCCTTTTTTTCTTCCTATTTTTCCAAACAAGATGTCTTATACAGATAAGTCACATCTAGAATCTCCATTCTTCCCCATTTACTTTAGTTTACTGACCAAAAACCTGGCATTCATTTACAGCACAACTTTTGAACTGTGCTGTCCAATGCAGTAGCCACTAGTTGTATGTAGCTATTTTAAATTTAATTAAAATTAAGAAAATTAAAAAGTTTACTGACCAAAAACCTGGCATTCGTTTACAGCACAACTTTTGAACTGTGCTGTCCGATGCAGTAGCCACTAGTTGTATGTAGCTATTTTAAATTTAATTAAAATTAAGAAAATTAAAAAGCCGGTACCTCAGTAGCACTAGTCACACATCAAGTACTCAGTAGGCACATGTGGCTAGTGACTGAGGTATTAGACAGTGCCAACATAGAGCATTTCCATCATCTCAGTAGATGCTGTTGGACAGACAGCACAGTTCTTGAGCAAGGATTTTTCAGACTCATCACAGTCATCTGGAGGGCCCATGAAATCACGGATGCAGGGCCCCACCCTCAGAGTTTCTGATCCAGGAAGTCTGGGACTGGCCGATAATTTGCATTTCTGACAAACTCCCAGGTGCTGTTTGTGGGTGTTTTAGAGAAACCCCCCTCATAGATTCCCAGTGAATTACTATGATACTAATTTAAAGGTTTCTTAGTTCTCATTTTAAAGCTGCAACCAACACTACACATCTGACCACAAATTATTTTTCATTTTGTCCTACTTTCTTGATGATGTTTTATTTTGATCTCTTACTAATATTGGTTTTCTCTTTCTTTGCTGACTCTTCTCATCTGATTAACCGGGTCCATTTCCAGCTATGCATTCACTTTCTTAGGGAATTTTTGCACTTACATTGTTATGCCTCATATGTATGGATGGATGACTCTCAAGTAGACATCACCTTATTTCTAAGGCCATATCTTCAGGGTTGCATAACCGTATTTGGATATGCCACCACTCTTGGACACTATGATGTTAAAAACTAAGCTGCTCTGTCTCTACCCTACCAGTGAGCTGATGCTACCCAGGTCTCCAGTAATTGTTGCCATGCATTTCTTTTAGCTATGTTGAGACGCTTGTATGAAAAGCTCCATAGAAATGTCAAGTATTATGTGTACCTGCTCATTAAATATTCATGCAGTTAGAGAAGTCACTACTGCAGTAGGCTGAGTAATTTCCTTAATGCCTTTTTTTGTGGTGACCAACTGTTTTATAGACTTAATCTGCTTTATCCTTTCCATGAGGTGTAGTAGGGGTCAGACATGAATATGCCCATTTTCAAATTAGAAATTGAGGTGCAGGAAAGTTTAAAAGAGCGGCCAGAGTCACAAAGCTGTTTCTACTTCTGCTGAAGAATCCCAGCTCAGATGCATAATTCCCAGGCTGAGCCCTAGACTCCCGTGCAAGCTCCAACTATTAGATAATACTAAGCTTCTGGGTTTTAAACATAAAAAGAAATTGCTAAATGTGATTCAATGTGTACTCCGCATAATGCATTTCTGTGACACTTCATAGTAATGAGATAATTACCATGGGTACAGTATTAGAGTATACATATTCTGATAAGTTGCAGCTGTAAGAAATCAGTAATGACCATTAATCATTCCATATTCATTCCTTACAAATCTCAGACTAGAGGTTTAGCTGCAGAGTTCCAACAACCTAGGACAAATTTTATAGTCATCATTTCTGCTTTTTAGATGAAGAGTTTATGAATACAATAGACTCTCCCTAATTTAAACTAATTTGGGCAAACAGCTGCCTGAATTGAGAAAAATCTGAATTGAAGCATAGTAGTAAATATGTACTGCATGTGATATATTAAAAGTAACAACTACAATTCAAACTAGACTATCAAACTGTTAGTAAATAAACATCCTCAGGGAACTTTAATATATGAGAAGAATTTGTAATACATGTATCAATTGTTTATTCAGATTTGAGTCTCTTGAGTTCTTGAGTCTTTGAGATTCATTTCTGTCCTAAGTAGGTTAAGCATTCCCCTTATAATCTTTATTATACCTATTATTTTACATAGTAAGCTAAGCTCTTTTTTTGTGCATAAGGATAAATATCAAGCACAAACACTTGGCCCTTAGCCAAGTTACAGCTTAAAGGCAAAATTGCAAGAATTGTATTAATCAGGTGTTTGCGGCACAATGTATAGACACAATAGACACAAACTTTTTCATTGTTTCAAATTTAGGAATTAGTTACATAGTTTAGAAAAGAATATGTAAACATACAGTTTATATATGGTTAAGAGGAAACCTAAAATGTTAGTTGATTTATCTTCCAACTATACTCAAATTAACATAGAGAGATCCTAAAATTCTAGGCAGTCAGATCTAAAAGGGACTTATCTTAAAAGAGATTATTTTGTCGAGGGCAAACATGGCAGCAGAGCATGGTCAACTGACTTTTATGGAA
>NW_007726580.1:366010-368475 GCF_000696425.1 Galeopterus variegatus
AGAGATTATTTTGTCGAGGGCAAACATGGCAGCAGAGCATGGTCAACTGACTTTTATGGAACACACAGCTTGGCCACAAGAGAAGTGATTCTAGGACCCAGAGCCCTTGCCTCTAAGCCTGGTAAAGGTCCAAAACCATCTGCCTGTTCTAGGTAATATATGCAGAAGAAATACCCAGAAAAAGGGGCAGCTCCTGCTTGTTACCTGGCCCAGTATCTAATTTCCTAAATGGACATATTCAGATTCTTCATGTAATTTAAGGCCCTTTACTCAAAATCATTCATGGTGGAGATGGAGGGGAGCCACGCACACTTGTAAAAGTTAGCCAGGTGTAGTTGCCAGCATGGGCTGCAATATTATCTGTATCTGACAAGTGCACATGTGAGGGGAGCATTTTCCAGTAGATGCTTAGGAGCAAAATGACAACATGCAACAGGCTGCAAATTTCATTGAAATCAGAAGTCTTGTACATCTTTCACATCCTCTGCACCCGACACAGCACCTGACACCAAGTGGAGCATCAAAAAGTAAAATATTCTTTTAAATGAATTATGTAATTTATACACTTGGTTTTCTGGGGGGTTCTGTTTTGTGTTTGTTGTTTGTTTGTTTTTGGTTTTGTTTTTTTGAAGGTAATTGTGACTAGGATTCAAGTGTAATTTTTTTTTCAAATTTACCAAAGCCAAGACACCTTTGCAGAAGAGTGTAATTCTTGCCCTCTCATGTAAAATAAGGATCTCAGTTACCCAGTAACTACCTGCCAAGTTCAGCTGCCCATCTGAATTAATAGGGCCTTATAGGGTGATTTGACAGTCATTGATTTGAATCCACAGTCAAAATATAGACTCTTAGAGCTGGAGCCAACCTCGGAGATCATGTAGTCCAACCCTCTCATTTTATAATTGAGGAAACAGAGGTCCGGAGAGGTTAAGTAACTGCTGCCTGGTCACATAATTAAGTTTGTTTAGTTGCTGTGCTTTAGTGAGATCTGAGAAACGCCACATGCATATTTTTGCTTTTCAAGTTCCTGACATTTTCTGTTGTGTACACTCAGGGTATTTTTAAATACTGATAAGCATGTGAACGCAAACCTCATTTAGTGAAATCCAGCAGTGTGGGCAGTCCTCAGTGAAATCTATTACAGTGCCTTGCTTGCTGCCTTTATATTCAGCTCTTTTTGATTTGTGGTGTTTGATTGGATGACAGGTAACAAAATATTAATTGCAGTAAAAATCCTCCTTTCTTTCACATTCACGTGANTTCTGAGACCAAGGTGAAAAAAAATTCTGTCCCAGGGGAGTTTTAGAGAGCCATAACCATGCAAAAGTAGGTAGTTACAGAAAATACTATGCAAACTTAACTGTAGCATTATAATGGAAACTGCATAAATAATATCTGGATGGCTAGATAAGAAAGATAAAACCATTGAAATACATACTTTTGATTCTACAGTTTTACAGTACATTTACAGTGCACCACGATTTGAACAGAAAGTTGACAAACTCTGAACCTGTCACAGGCAAAGTGATTTATTGCAGGAAGTGCAGGGCTGGAGCAAGGAATCGTGACTGTGTAAGGAAGAAGGAGACCCAATGCACACCGGGATCAGAGACACGGAAGGTTTTCCCTCTGTATATCTCTCTGAGGTCTGGTAGATTATCACTGTAAAGTAACATTTACTAAGTCTCCGGGAACAGTTATGATTCAGAGCCTCCTAAAGTCATGACAGACAAACTTCTGTCTACTCTGAGGTTTTGCTTACAGTCGTCTCTGACTTCACTTTGCAAATTATTAAGGAATAAATATGAAGTTCGTTTTGAATTTGGGAGACAAAAACTTTTAAAAATATATACATTGTTAAGCTCTGGACCAAGTAGCAATTGTTGAACTATTTGCTTCATGACCAAGTGTGCATCATATTGATTTGTAAGTTAAGAATGGCTATAGCTGTTTGCTTAACCAGCCATGCTTGAATGATATTGGATCATGTTATGGGCTGAGTTGAGTTCCCCCAAAATTCATATGTTGAAGTCTGACTCCCCAGTACTTGAGAATGTGACTGTATTTGGAGAAAGGACCATATTAAGTTGAAATGAAGCCATTAAGGTAGGCCCTAACCCAAAATGACTGCTGTCCTTGTAAGAAGAGGGAATTTGGACACAGCAAGAAACTGCGGAGGCTCGCACACAGAGGAAAGACCATGTGGACACAGCAAGAAGGCGGCTGTCTGCAAGCCAAGAGGAGAGGCCGCAGAAGAGACCAACCCTTGACCTTGGACTTCTAGCCTTTAGAACTGTGAGGAAATAAATTTCTGTTGTTTGAGCTGTCCAGTCTGTGATATTTTGTTATGGAAGTCCTAGCAAACTAACACAGATCACTTCAAATATTTTACCTTTTGCAACCAGTTATACCCAATTTTTATCATTACAAAATCAGAAGTTAGCATCACAAGTGACTGTTTTCCC
>NW_007726580.1:369403-382255 GCF_000696425.1 Galeopterus variegatus
TCTTAACATGGCATTCCAGCTCTTCATGATCTTGATAGCTCTTGCTGCTCCACCGGTCTCTCGGTGTTTCCACCTTACGCTCTGGCCCAAGCCAGAAACAACTACTTGAGGTTTCACTTAAAAGCATACTTCTTTCTCCTCTGGCCAAAGCCTGTGTTCCCTCTGCCTGGGCTGTCTTCACCTCACTATGAATCCCTGAAGTCTTAGCTTACATGTCAGTCCCTCCAGGAAGCCTGACCTCGGCTGGACTGTGTGGCATCCCCCTCCTATGTGCTCCACAGCATGGGCTCCTACTGCAGACTACATTCTTCTTGTTTATCTGCTTTTTGTCCTCTTCGTTCTGAAGGCTCTTGATGTCAGAGAATGACTCCTGTTCACTAGTGTGTCCCTAGTGCTGATATAGAACCAAGCAGCCAGTAGGTGTGCAGTTAGTTTAATCAAAGCATGAACAAATTTATGCAAGGTATTTCTTTGAAATAGTCATTGAGCACCTAACCTATGTGAGACACTGAGAAGACAGAGATATGTTTAAAACAAATTATTAGTTTTATTAGTTTGCTAGGGCTGCCATAACAATGTATTATACACTGGGTGGCTTAAACAACAGACATTTTTTCCCTCCCAGGTCTGGAGGCTGAAAGTTCAAGATCAAGGTACCAGCAGGGTTGATTTCTTCTGAGGCCTTGCTGTGATCTGAATGTCTCCCAGAATTCATGTACTGAAACTTAATCCTCAATATGGTGGTATTAAGAGGTGGAGCCTTTGGGGAAGTGATTAAGTCATGAGCACTTGGATTAGTGCCTCATAACAGGGCTGGAGGGAGCTAGCTTAGGCCTTTGCCTTTTGCCCTTCCTCCCCTCCCGCCATGTGAGGAATCCTAGACTGGGCCATCTATGAGGAAGGGGCTGCACCAGATGCCAGCCCTGCCAGCACCTTCATGTTAGACTTTTCTTGAACAGAAATTTGACAAACTCTGAACCTGTTACAGGCAACGTGATTTATTGCAGGGAGCGCAGGGCTGGAGCAGGGAATCGTGACTGTCATTCCTTCTTCCTCTGGGTTACGTGTGGCCCTAGTCTCTGTGCCTTGGTTTTCCCTGTGTGTATCTCTCTGAGGTCTGGTAGATTATCACTGTAAAGTAACATTTACTAAGTCTCCGGGAACAGTTTTGAACTGTCAGAAATTAATTTCTGATCTTTATAAATTACCCAGTCTCAGATATTATGTAATAGCATCACAAGTGTACTAAGTTAGTTCCCTCTTCTTGGATGGTAGATGGTCATATTTTTCCTGTGCCTTCCCATGGTCTTCCCTCTGTACCTATGTCCTAATCTCTTCTTTTTATAAGGACGCCAGTCATATTGGATCAGGGCCCGCCCTAATGACCTCGTTTTAACTTGATTACCTCTTTAAAGACTATCCAAACACAGTCACAGTCTGAGGTACTGGGAGTTAGCACGTCCATATATGAATTGGGGGTGGGGAGGGGGGAGACACAATTCAGCCTAAAACATTAGTCATGGGCACTGGCTTCGTAGATTTTTACCACCTTTGTGTACCCAAGGGTGAATGTAGACAACGACATTGCTGCACTTCTCGGGGAAGTTATTTGCCATAATGAGTGCACACTTTCATCAAGAAAGGAGCATTCTGGATTTGATTGTTGCTTTCAAAGGTTGGAGTGGGGTAGGGTATTGGGAATTCCACACACCCAGAATAAAGTTCTGGAGGACTAAAGTAGTGAAGTCGCTTCAGGATCCATTGCTGTCATGATGAGGGGTCTTCAGAAAGTTCATGGAAAGATTCATATTATCTTTTAATTCCATTTTCCATGAACTTTTTGAAGTATTCTAGTACCGACCTCACTGGAAACTTCTATTCTGAAATGGCAAGTACTTGGTTAACCCAGGAAATTCAGTGGCCACACATTCAGTTTCTACCCAGGAGATGAAAACACTGGATCCAGTGGTTTTTTGCCTGTCTTCACTGCTCGTCAGACTTTCAGGACTGGGAGAACTCTGGAACACGGTGAAGTCCGAATGTCCCCTAACTTTAGATTGAACATAGAGGATTTAGGCTTCTGCTTCTCAAAGGGCTAACAAAGCATCCACTCAGGCTCAGCCTTGGTCACTCCCTGTACATAATTGAAATCACTGCCCACAGAAGTCAGAGTGAGGTTGTGGGGAAGAGGCTGTGTAAATGACTCTGACTGTTGCTATAACAACAGCACCTTGGTCTAATTTCTTTTGAAAAATGAATTTCAGCTGGTGGGATGAAGCCGAGCAGCTTCTCCCCACAGATGAAAGCTCTGCCGACAGGCTCCAGAGCGCTGCTGTGTATGGATTGAATGCGTGGTGCACACCGCTGCCCGGGTGAACATTTTCAGCGTGGGTTAAATCACCTCCATGTTTCCTGTATGTGAGAACGTGCCTGTCTACATTTGGCCATCTTCACCCATGGGTGATTCATCCTGAAGAGAAAAAAAAATCCTCTAATTCTTCCTCTCGTTTCCTATTTGTGAACAAAGTTACTCTGAAGACATGAGTATAAGGCAATCCCCTTGCTGGTAAATGAAGGCAAGTCCCTTAGCCTTCAGCTTTAGATTAAAAACCTGCTATGAAATGGAGGCCTGGGAGTCAGGTGCTGGCTGGAAATAAGAATGACGTCCCGTTTGCTCACTCACTGAGATGGGTGTGTGTGTGTGTGTGTGTGTGTGTGGGTGGGTGTGTGTGTGTGTGTGTGTGTGGGTGTGTGTGTGTGTGACAGAGACAGAGAGAGAGAGAGAGAGAGATTGATTGAGAATTCTCTTTAACGAGGTAGCTCTTAGCTGCCTGGACTGCTGCTTTATGCAAACTACAGCTCACAGGGAACAAGGATTCTGACCTCTTTCAGGAAAACAGAAGGCTTTTTATAGACCAGAAGATCTTATTTCAATACTTTATTTTCCAAAGGGAGATAAACATGTGCTGAGATTTTATTCAACAGCAGTGTCAGGCCTGGGTGCTCTGAGGCTATTTGCATCCCCTGAGCTGGTACGCAACTTCAGTGCCGTTGAGGAAAACAGTCTCCTGGAAGAGACTAAAACAAAACTGAAAATTTCTTATTGAAGAGAGAGGACATTTTGAGTAAACTAAAGTAAAAATATTCTTGATTCCTACCCAAGGGAAAGAAAAGTACTTAGCCTCCCTGAAGTATTCCTCCCTCCCACCTCCCTCCTCCTGGAAAATAAACATGGAAACCTCATGCTCAGTTCTAACATGCCTATTCTGTGGTCTGTGTTGTTGGTGTAAGTCTCCAGCTCTGAATGATGCAGATAAGATCTGATCTTTTCATTTGCCCTCTTCTTCCCATATGGTTTTCTCTTCTTCCTCACCAACCTCTTTCACTGACATTTCTTTACAGCTTTAAATAAAATCCCATTAGGAATTTCAGATTGTCATACAAGGGCGTGTATACAGGCGTGTTTGAATAGGAAGTGTATGCGTGACTTCTAGTAAGAGATACCAAGAGATATTCCTAAGGAAATTGTTTCTTGTCCTTAAAAATAAATGTAATATGTGTGCATGTTTATGTACATGAAAAGACAGAGCAGTTCAGGGTTCAGGTTGTGGAATTCTGATGGCAGCTACTGATCTCAGTGGAGCTTTTCCTACAGAAAGCTACTGAGTGAAGGAAGCTGCCACTGAGACGCACACATCTGCTCTCTCCTGAAGTTTTCAGGGCTGCAGCTATCATCACTTCTCAAACACGTGCTAAATTTGCAGAGTAAAATGTTTCCTTGTAGAGGAGCACAGAGCTTTTCTGTGAATCAGGCAGATCTGACTTGAAGACATGAAAACATTCTCTTTAGACTGTCAGGACACAGGTGTCTAAAGCACTTCCCCAGAATTTTTTTTTTTTTTTTTTGATACAAAGGGGATTCTTTTATTGACATCTCCAGAACTCTACAAGGCTTCCCCAGAATTTTTAAGCCAGGTTTGCCGAAGGCTGACGGGGGGCAGGAGTCATCCGATGCAGAATAGCAGAGCAGGTAAAAACACAGGTTTGAGAGGCAGGCAGGACTGAGAAGAGCTCTGCCATGTGCCCTAGGACAAATGACCTCTCCTCTCTGAACCTGTTCCTCACCCGTCATAAGTTACTGTGAGGATTAACCAAAGCTATGTATGTAAAACTCTTAAGCTCCCAGTCAATTATATTTAGTAAGCAGTAAATCAAAGGCTCTAATAAAAACTTGTAAGTTTAGGGCATTCTACTGAAAACTATGTGAGGAGATTTGAAAATCATATGGCCTTGGTATTTGTGGAGATATCAGGCTTGGTTTTAATGAGTAATCAGTAATTTTGTTAATGCACTGATTTAAACTGCATGTATGGAGCTGGTGAAAAACTTTCTAACTTCAGACATAAAGAGTACACAGGATTCATGTAATTTACAATGAAAATATGATTTATTCATTCAACTGAGAGAGAGCTAAGAGCCTGTACAAACATTTATGTATTTGGAAATTTGGAGATTTAAGGCAACCTTGGGACTTAGGGTTTCTAAATGTCGAGGGCCTTGTCTACCACTGCTCCTGATGCTTCATGATCCATCCCCAATATGTTGCTGTGCATTCAGTTGGTACTTGTTACATGTTTAAGCATATTAAAGAATAAAAACGTACCTAAAAATTCAGCCACACACACAAAAAGATTTGAAATGTTTTCAAAGAGTAATTCAATATGGATCTTGCTCTAGCACCTCCCAGGTGGAATTGGGTGAGCACCCATGTGCTAAACATTGAAAAGAGGTACCATCAGCCTGTGTGCACCTAAAACTACTTGGGAATAAAGTCTTAAATATAACTCATAGCAGAAAAGAAAAAAAGGTCATGGTCATTTCTAAAAATAACCTCAAAGTATATCAGAATGTTTTGAATGGTCCCGTTCCCCTGGGCTGGGGATTCCACAGTGCCTGGTATTCCCCTAGGGCTCTTCAGCTGATACTTCAGATGCCCACTAAGAGGGTAAGGCCCCTTGAAAGGTGATCCTTTTCTTTCTGGAGCATTTCACAATGGAGATTTTTAACTGCTCATGTCTGACATTCACTTCCAGAGATTCAACATTTCCCACTAACCAGGTGCAGGGAAGCTAGTTATATTCGGAGGTGGTTGCAAAGAGAAGCTTTAGATATTTGGCTTTCGTGGCAATACTCGCTCTCTCTCTCTCTCTCTCTATATATATATATATTTTTCAAAGAGAAGCTTTAGATATTTGGCTTTCGTGGCAATACTCGCTCTCTCTCTCTCTCTCTCTCTCTATATATATATATATATATTTTTTTTTTTAATTCATACATAGTAAAGTTATTTTCTCTCTGAAATAATGTTAGGAGAGTACAAGGTTGGCATGGGAGGCTTCTGGAGTTGTGTTAAGATTTGTTTTTTTCTTTTTGTGGTACTCTCTCCTTCACATAGATCTCTTTTAAACAAATGTACCCAACTTTTGTCAGCATGTGTGTGGCATGTGTTCACTTTCTGATGTGGTCTTTGATCTTGGGAGTGAGTTGACCCCTCAGCACCTGGCAAGGTGCTTGACACAAAGGCATATATCACCCCCTCAATTTGTTGAATGGAAGTAAAGGTAAGTATATAATGGGGAGGAGGAAATTTTCTAGGATATCACTGTGCTCAGAGAAACCTAAAATATAGAAAAACACGCACTTTCACGAAAAGTAATGTAGAAATTTATCAAGCTTCTGTAGAATTCAGGGTCCTCTGAGGTTTGAAAAATCCCAATTGAGAGCATTGTTTCTTAGTTCCATTTATGAGATGCCTCAGAGTAGCACCAAGCAACTCAGGAACATTTTATATTGACATTAGGTTTGTGTGTGTATGTATATATTTAAAAGAATCAAACCATCAACCCCAAAATGTCAAAATCCCACAGAATTATTAGTTTAGATCAGAATTTCTGAAAGTTGGGATTCCTAGAAGAATCTGAGGTTTTAATTAAATTTCTTTAGATAATTGTACCCCCACCCAGCATCCCAATCTGGGCCCCACCTTGGGCTACTAAATCAGAAACTATGGAGGTGGGACCAAGAAGTCTGCATTTTTAACAGCTTCCCAGATAACTCAGTCTTGTTAAAGTTGGAAAACCACTAAAGAAAATTCAACCTCTAGGGCCGGCCTGGTGGCGCACTGGAGAGTGCGCCGCTTGGGAGTGTGGCAGCGCTCCCGCTGAGGGTTCGGATCTCATGTGGAGACCGGTTCCCGCTCACTAGCTGAGTGCAGTGCGGGCGCAACACCGAGGGTTGCGATCCCGTTGCCGGTCCCCCGGTCCTCCGGTCCTCGACACCAAGGGTTGCGATCCCATTACCAGTCAGTGAAAAAGACAAAAAAGGAAAAAAAAAAAAAAAAGAAAATTCAGCCTCTAAATAAACCTTAAAAGATCCTTTCGAAGGGTGCTTACATCTAGAAGACAGTTCTGGAAGTGTTTTGCACACCATTCATATTCTACTAATTAAAATATCTAACAATGAGTCTTCTGGGTCACTCATCAAATGCATTAAATAAGCAAGTCAAATTCATCCATGTGCTCATAGGCTTATTATCTGCTGGTGGAATGGAAAGAGAATAACCATGTGAAAATTGATTTCAGTTAATAATCTTCTGGTTTGACCAGAACAGATCAAAATGACCAAAATGTGCTCTTTGAGGCTGTATATTAGTGATAGTATCTGCGCGCTTAGATTCAACCTCACCTTCAGTTGTTGTGAATGAGTTGTGTCTCTAGCCATTGGTGGGGGAGGCTCACTCGCGTTTTTGGTTGGAGGTGGTGAAAACCACTTGAAGACTTTGTATGCAAATTTACAGTTCAACCACTGAAGTATCCAGCATTTTGGGTTCATATACATGTGAAAACATGTGACCTGGGCAATGTTGCTTAAAGTCTCTGGATTCCAGATTCCGTTTTTTTTTCCACAAATTGCTTCATATGTTCTCTGGTGATTCCCAACATGGATTTCCTGAACCCTTAGAGTCCTCAAAAATCTTAAGGTCCATTTCTAGTATTTCAAAATAATCAAAAGAAATTGTACATTTACTCTGAAAACACGATATAGTCCACCATTTTATTTTATTTTATTTTTATTTTTTTTTGTCTTTTTTCGTGACCGGCATCGGATCGCAACCTTCAGTGTCGCGCCCGCACCGGACCAGGACCGGCCACGGGATCGCAACCCTCGGTGTTGCTCCCGCACCTCGCTCAGCCAGTGAGCGGCCGGTCTGCATGTGGGATCCGAACCCTCGGCGGAAGCGCTGCCGCGCCTCCCAAGCGGCGCACTGTAGCAGTGCACCACCGGGCCGGCCCAAGTCCACCATTTTCAAGTGCCTGCTTTGGGGATCAATGACATACACTCATCTGGGTATCTGAGAGCTCTTTTTAGCTTTCAGAGCCCTCATGACCCAATCACTTCTTAAAGGCCACATTGAGGATTAAATATCCATATGAGTTTTGGAAGGACAAATATTCAACCCAGAGCAGATGGTTATAATCTACCTTTAGAATCATTAGGAGGAGACAAGGAATATGATAGTTTAGTCCAGTGTCTTCCACCTTAGAGTCTTCATTATTAACAGTGGTATCACCATCTATATGCCCAAGCTCAGTGATACTGCCCAATTTCATACAAAATCCGGGACAGAGCAATAAGAGTTTCTTTGAACTCACTAGCACTGCTGAAAGTCTAAAGTAAGCAAAGATACGTTCATCACGGACACTCTGGCCCAGGGGACACCTCAAGAATCAGCTAGAAATGGGGCCCCTCTATGGAGGCAGAGGCCTGGTAATCTTAACCATTCTCCTCTTTGTTATGAGTTCACCCATTCTTGCCTGTTCCACCTCCTCCAAAACATTGCCCCTTTCCCTGTCGACCCATCAGACCAGCACATAGCCTGCTCCAAAGGTTTGCTATGAAGATAAAGTACAGTCCGGTGTGAAGGGTCTTAGTAACTCCAAAAGCACAGCTATTTTGGTTACTACTGGTCTAAGGAGATTGCAGTCACCCCACCCCCACCAACCATTCTGTCTCTCGGCTACACATAGTCATGTGTCTCTCTCTGTCACACATACACACACACCACAGTTTCAAGCCACACTGTAGAAGAGAGACTCATGCTGGAACCATTATGGAGGAGGAATTGTTTCCTTCAGAGGAATTGACACCTGATGGCAGCCCATTTTGTCACAGGCATTAGATGATCAGTGTACTTCAGCTCCTGGCACCACAGCTTCCCCTCATGGGAGAAGATATTTACATGTAATAATACTAATACAGGAACAAGGAGGCTGATGCTCGGTAAAGAGGTTCTGTGATTCTTCCACGAGGGTGCAATTATACTAAGAGGCTTCCGGCTTTGTGAGGCAGACGGGCCAGGGACTTCTTAAGATAAGTCTGTTTGGGAGGAGACTCTGACCTGAATCCTTTGGGTGGGGGGTTCACAGGGACATTTCCCTGTGTGCAGTCACTGAGCAGGGTGCTTGCTAGTTAGCCTTCCCCAAAACGTAGCCAGTTCTGTCTTCCTCCCCACTCTCCTGTCTCCCATGAGGGACATAAAGAGGGAATTAGGTGCTCAGACCACCTTTCAATATAACAAAAGATGAGACAGAGAGAAAGGATGCAAAGATCGTGCTTTTTTTTTTTTTCCTTTTGTTGGGCAGCTGGCCAGTACAGGGATCCGAGATCTCGACCTGTTGCTTGTGATTTTGGATGTAACGAAACATAAAAGCCATAGCGTAGCATCTTCAACGATGTCTTTCTTATATTTCAAAATACTGATACATGAAATATATATCAAGATTTCACTGAAAAGGGCCAGCAGTGGAGAACTTTAGGCCCTCAAGGAAAAGGAAATACTCAGCAGCTGCATTCAGGTAGTGTGCTGAAAATGTATTTGATTTGAACCTCAACAATCTAGCTTCTGCTGTTCTACAATCTAGGCCATGAATACATTAGCACTTGGACTTGGGTTTGAATTGCAAATTTGATTTTTGTTGTAAATATTAAAGAAGCTACACCAGATGCTTGGAAAACATTAGGGTTTTGCTGGCTAGGGAACAGAAATATTATCATTCTACCCATTTATATTTTGGAGATCCAGGAAGCAAGCTATCTCAGTTGCCATTGTGACTATTTGTATTACTGGATTTTAAAAACTATAAAGCTAAGGTTTAGTGGATGCTTACTGGGTCTCAGGTATGAAGCTGAGTGCCTTCTATATTATTTTGTTTAAGTTCATCTTCACAGTAACTCTATGAGCTAGGTATTATTAACCTACTCTGCAGGAAACCAAGGCTTAGGAGAGGTTAAATAAGTTTTCAGGATTCATTTCCTTAACAGGTATTTATTGAGTGTCTACTGTGAGCTACTGGGGACCCAGTAGTAAACAAAAAGGAAAAATCCCTGCCTTTGTGCAACTTACTTTCTAATGGAGGGTATTATAGCTAACATGTATTAAGTGTCAGACAGCATTCATATATGTATTAACTCTTAGATAGGGGATCTTGGCTTTGAACCCAGGCATTCAAACTGCAGAGCCTAAGTTCTTGTTTCTATAGTACTGTACTATACTGTTTCTCCTGGCTGGGCCCGCTCAGCTGGTAAGAGGTGAAACTGGGTTCCAGCCACACCTGTCTGTCTCCATGGTCTTGACCACCACTATTTTACAAAAGAACAAAGGGAACATCTGTATTTTTCTGTCCTGCTCCATCCACATTACATGACCTAGAAGAGAATCGTGGACTTGTGCTTTCTAAAATAAAGTCAGGTTCATTTTTCAGACAAGCGCTTACTTTTTGAAGGTTAACATTGCTTTAGGAGGTACTGAGGGCCCCAAGCCTCGTTTCCTTTCAGTCCTCAAGCTGTGATATTCGAACCTGCTGCTATGTTTGGAGCTATGTTCAAGTATCTGCCATACCTATATGATCAGAACCATGGTTTCCTGGTTTGTTCAATAAATAATGTCATTTTCTAGCAGTTTCTGCCTAATATGATGGATTGAATCAGTATTTTCTTTGAAGTCAAATTCCAGTGTGTCTGGGGCCGGCCCGGTGGCACACTGTGCTAGTGCGCCGCTTGGGAAGTGCGGAGGCGCTCCTGCCGAGGGTTCGGATCCCACATATAGACCGGTTCCCGCTCACTGGCTGAGCGAGGCGCGGGGGCAACGCCGAGGGTTGCGATCCCGTTGCTGGTCCCAGTCCGGTACGGGGGCGACACTGAGGGTTGCGATCCGCTGCCGGACATGGAAAAAAGACAAAAAAAAATTCCAGTGTGTCCCAGTTAGGGCCTTGTTTTCAGCAGTTCAGGATCCTCTACCAAGTGACTGCAGACAGAGCTTGGGGTTGTGATTAAAAATATAAGATTTAAGAATAAGGGTTCGACTAGATTTTTACTCTAAAACCCTTTCTACTCTGTTTACTCTTAAAATGAAATTCTCTACTTATAAGAAAGCACCTAGCAGTAAAATGACACTTCTTGAAATTCACTACATCATCTCCAAATGGTTTTATTATACATGGGCTCCTCTAGAGTCTTGGCAGTTCCCCATGTGAGCGCTAAAGTGTCAGGGCCAGAGGGAAGGGCCAGAGGGAATCTACTCCTTCCTTTTGCTGGTTCTGTAATACACAGCACCTTTGCCAAGAATAAGAGAGTAGCCAAGTGGAAGGACTGCTCTGCCTTCTCCCTCCCACCCTGCATCACTCTGCCTCCTGCCTTTAACTGTGTGAAGTTCCTGAAACCCCTGCTAACCCAGTTTAGTCTCCCCTTTGTCATTCAGCAAGCATTTCCCCAGTACCTACTCTAGGACAAGCTCTTTTACCAGAACCACATCCTCTGGCCCTTTCTGCCAGAAGGAAGGTGGCAGATAGAAAAATTAGGCTTATAATTAATAAATCCATAGAGTTAGCAAGACTTTTCTTAACTGGACTTCTTAAATAAGTCCAGTTAAGAGGATGTGACACTCTCTAGGGTAAGAGATCCATGAGTCCTATTACTGGGAATGTAAAGTCATAAAATCAGGCATTTCTTACGGGGCTGTCAATGGGGCTGCCTCTTGCTCTGATTCAAACTCAACGCATTTAGCTACTGTGAGTTAGACAGTAGAACCATTCATTCAATTTGCAATCATTCATTAACCACTCCTATGAACCTGACCACAGGGTGCAGACCTGCAGATATACAGTGAGCAAGTCAGCCACAGTCCCTACCTTCTTAGAGATCACTAAACAGATGCTTAAGCAATTGCCCCAAAATATAATAAAAGCTATGATGAGGAAGTATAGTTTTCTTGAAAAACTAGTTCCAGAATATCCAACCCAGTATAGGTGGGTCAAGGAAGGCACCTAACCTCGTTGGGGTGTGGAAGGGATATAAGAGAAGACTTCCTAGAGTAAGAGAAATCTAAGATCTGATTTGAAAAATAAGCAGCTATTAACCAAGGGAAGAGGAGAGGGAGGGAGAGGAGTATGTTCCAAGAAAAGAAAACAAGTACTATGCCCTGGAGGCAGATTTAAGGGATGGAAAGAGTTTGGGAAAAACAGGTAGAAAATGTACAGTGGGGGGAGGGCAAGGAGAGGAGAGAAGCAAAAAGAGGAGGCTGGAAAGGTGAGCAGGAGCCAGGCGATTTTGGCAGGAGCCAGTTTGGATTTTAATCTACAGTGGAAATCATTACAGGATTATAAATAGGAAGGGCAATATATTTTGTGAAAAATATGAAAGTATAGAGAATAGATTAAGGGAGAACAAAACAATGAGTAAAAGGATAGATGAAAAGGCAGATGATTGGATAAATGGAGACAAGGTGAAGAGATCAGTCAGGAGACTGTTGTTACCATCCAGCAAGAGATAATGGCATCCTGGCCTAGGATAGGAGCAGTGTGGGTGGAGGTGAGTGGGCATGGTAGAGTTATAAATTGGAGGTAGAACCCTCAGGACTTGGTGATTGGTGATATGGGAGGTTTCAGGAAAAATGCTCAGGTTTCTGACTTGGGTTACTGGATAGATACTGAGATGGGGAATATTGGTGAGGCTAATGTTTGAATAACAAGAGAGAGTAAGTTCAATGTTGAGACACGTCGAGTTTTAGATGTCTGTGGAATACCCAGGAGGAGAACATTGGACTTAGTGGAGCTCAACAGAGAAGACTGAGCTGAGTACATTGTTTCAGGGTCATGAGCCTAGAGAGAAGATAGTCGAAGCTGTTGTAATAAATGAAATTGTCTAGGCAAGCATGTAACATAAGCAGAAGGGAAAAAAGTTTAAGACAAAATATTGAAGAATCCCATCATTTAGAAGAAAGAAAGGGTACCTAAGAGACTAAGAAAGAGCAGATGGAGAGAAAAAAGGAAATCCAGAAGAATATGATATTGTGCAAACCAATGGAAATGTGCTTTTAGAAGAGTGGGCCACTGTGTCAAAAGGTGCCGAAAGGTGAGGAAGAAAGTTTGGAGTTACAGTCAGCATTAATCTTCAATTCTGTGCTACTCAGGAAATATGTTGAATTCCATACTCTTAGAGGTTTTTTTAGTGTTCTTTAAAATATTATTGATTTAATTCCTTGACGTTCTCAATTAAGATGTGGCAAGAATTTAAGACAGATATTAACATTTTTCTCAAGTAAGATACATGATCATCCAAGTCGCATGTCTAACATTCATTTGGAAAATAACAACAGATTCTTCCCTATGAGAGGAGTACTGCCATTAAACTGTCTCTTTTCTTTTGTTCCCCACCCTCCAATCTTTAGTTTGTCTTCAATTTCTTAGTCCTGTGAACTGTTTTTACATAAAACCTTTCCCCATAGAATTTCAATTG
>NW_007726580.1:383241-387564 GCF_000696425.1 Galeopterus variegatus
TGAGGGTTGCGATCCCGTTGCTGGTCCCAGTCCGGTACGGGGGCGACACTGAGGGTTGCGATCCGCTGCCGGACATGGAAAAAAGACAAAAAAAAATTCCAGTGTGTCCCAGTTAGGGCCTTGTTTTCAGCAGTTCAGGATCCTCTACCAAGTGACTGCAGACAGAGCTTGGGGTTGTGATTAAAAATATAAGATTTAAGAATAAGGGTTCGACTAGATTTTTACTCTAAAACCCTTTCTACTCTGTTTACTCTTAAAATGAAATTCTCTACTTATAAGAAAGCACCTAGCAGTAAAATGACACTTCTTGAAATTCACTACATCATCTCCAAATGGTTTTATTATACATGGGCTCCTCTAGAGTCTTGGCAGTTCCCCATGTGAGCGCTAAAGTGTCAGGGCCAGAGGGAAGGGCCAGAGGGAATCTACTCCTTCCTTTTGCTGGTTCTGTAATACACAGCACCTTTGCCAAGAATAAGAGAGTAGCCAAGTGGAAGGACTGCTCTGCCTTCTCCCTCCCACCCTGCATCACTCTGCCTCCTGCCTTTAACTGTGTGAAGTTCCTGAAACCCCTGCTAACCCAGTTTAGTCTCCCCTTTGTCATTCAGCAAGCATTTCCCCAGTACCTACTCTAGGACAAGCTCTTTTACCAGAACCACATCCTCTGGCCCTTTCTGCCAGAAGGAAGGTGGCAGATAGAAAAATTAGGCTTATAATTAATAAATCCATAGAGTTAGCAAGACTTTTCTTAACTGGACTTCTTAAATAAGTCCAGTTAAGAGGATGTGACACTCTCTAGGGTAAGAGATCCATGAGTCCTATTACTGGGAATGTAAAGTCATAAAATCAGGCATTTCTTACGGGGCTGTCAATGGGGCTGCCTCTTGCTCTGATTCAAACTCAACGCATTTAGCTACTGTGAGTTAGACAGTAGAACCATTCATTCAATTTGCAATCATTCATTAACCACTCCTATGAACCTGACCACAGGGTGCAGACCTGCAGATATACAGTGAGCAAGTCAGCCACAGTCCCTACCTTCTTAGAGATCACTAAACAGATGCTTAAGCAATTGCCCCAAAATATAATAAAAGCTATGATGAGGAAGTATAGTTTTCTTGAAAAACTAGTTCCAGAATATCCAACCCAGTATAGGTGGGTCAAGGAAGGCACCTAACCTCGTTGGGGTGTGGAAGGGATATAAGAGAAGACTTCCTAGAGTAAGAGAAATCTAAGATCTGATTTGAAAAATAAGCAGCTATTAACCAAGGGAAGAGGAGAGGGAGGGAGAGGAGTATGTTCCAAGAAAAGAAAACAAGTACTATGCCCTGGAGGCAGATTTAAGGGATGGAAAGAGTTTGGGAAAAACAGGTAGAAAATGTACAGTGGGGGGAGGGCAAGGAGAGGAGAGAAGCAAAAAGAGGAGGCTGGAAAGGTGAGCAGGAGCCAGGCGATTTTGGCAGGAGCCAGTTTGGATTTTAATCTACAGTGGAAATCATTACAGGATTATAAATAGGAAGGGCAATATATTTTGTGAAAAACATGAAAGTATAGAGAATAGATTAAGGGAGAACAAAACAATGAGTAAAAGGATAGATGAAAAGGCAGATGATTGGATAAATGGAGACAAGGTGAAGAGATCAGTCAGGAGACTGTTGTTACCATCCAGCAAGAGATAATGGCATCCTGGCCTAGGATAGGAGCAGTGTGGGCGGAGGTGAGTGGGCATGGTAGAGTTATAATTTGGAGGTAGAACCCTCAGGACTTGGTGATTGGTGATATGGGAGGTTTCAGGAAAAATGCTCAGGTTTCTGACTTGGGTTACTGGATAGATACTGAGATGGGGAATATTGGTGAGGCTAATGTTTGAATAACAAGAGAGAGTAAGTTCAATGTTGAGACACGTCGAGTTTTAGATGTCTGTGGAATACCCAGGAGGAGAACATTGGACTTAGTGGAGCTCAACAGAGAAGACTGAGCTGAGTACATTGTTTCAGGGTCATGAGCCTAGAGAGAAGATAGTCGAAGCTGTTGTAATAAATGAAATTGTCTAGGCAAGCATGTAACATAAGCAGAAGGGAAAAAAGTTTAAGACAAAATATTGAAGAATCCCATCATTTAGAAGAAAGAAAGGGTACCTAAGAGACTAAGAAAGAGCAGATGGAGAGAAAAAAGGAAATCCAGAAGAATATGATATTGTGCAAACCAATGGAAATGTGCTTTTAGAAGAGTGGGCCACTGTGTCAAAAGGTGCCGAAAGGTGAGGAAGAAAGTTTGGAGTTACAGTCAGCATTAATCTTCAATTCTGTGCTACTCAGGAAATATGTTGAATTCCATACTCTTAGAGGTTTTTTTAGTGTTCTTTAAAATATTATTGATTTAATTCCTTGACGTTCTCAATTAAGATGTGGCAAGAATTTAAGACAGATATTAACATTTTTCTCAAGTAAGATACATGATCATCCAAGTCGCATGTCTAACATTCATTTGGAAAATAATAACAGATTCTTCCCTATGAGAGGAGTACTGCCATTAAACTGTCTCTTTTCTTTTGTTCCCCACCCTCCAATCTTTAGTTTGTTTTTTTCTCAAGTAAGATACATGATCATCCAAGTCGCATGTCTAACATTCATTTGGAAAATAACAACAGATTCTTCCCTATGAGAGGAGTACTGCCATTAAACTGTCTCTTTTCTTTTGTTCCCCACCCTCCAATCTTTAGTTTGTTTTCAATTTCTTAGTCCTGTGAACTGTTTTTACATAAAACCTTTCCCCATAGAATTTCAATTGCAGTGTTGCCTGATTTTGAAATTAGAAATATAATTTATTTCCTCTTTGTTCTAAACCATGGAAAAGTTAGTTCATACAATGCACCTCATGACGCTTGAAGAGTAAAATATGACTTGGAGATTTAGTCATCCTCTTTCCTGTTTCTTTTCCAGCTACAGGAGACTGTGAAAAGGAAGTTGGAGGGAGCCCGATCACCACTTAATGGAGACCAGCAAAATGGTGCTTGTGATGGGAGTTTTTCTCCAACTAGCAAGCGAATCCGAAAGGACATTCCTACAGGGATGGAAACCATCAACAATTTGCCCAACAACATGCCACTGTCTTCAGCTTCTCCTCTTCACCAACTTGACCTTAAGCCTTCTTTGCCCTTGCAGAATAGTGGAACTCACACGCCTGGGCTTCTAGAAGATCTAAGTAAGAATGGTAGGCTCCCCGAGATTAAACTGCCTGTCAATGGTTGCAGTGACCTGGAGGATAGCTTCACCATCTTGCAGAGCAAGGACCTCAAACAAGAACCTCTAGATGACCCTACTTGCATAGACACATCAGAAACATCTCTTTCAAATCAGAACAAGCTGTTCTCAGACATTAACCTGAATGATCAGGAGTGGCAAGAATTAATAGATGAATTGGCCAACACGGTTCCTGAAGATGACATACAGGACCTGTTTAATGAAGACTTTGAAGAGAAAAAGGAGCCAGAATTCTCACAGCCTGCAACCGAGACCCCTCTCTCCCAGGAGAGTGCTAGTGTCAAGAGTGACCCATCTCACTCTCCTTTTGCACATGTGTCCATGGGGTCTCCCCAGGCAAGACCTTCTTCTTCTGGTCCTCCCTTTTCTACCGTCTCCACAGCCACCAGTTTACCTTCTGTTGCCAGCACGCCTGCAGCTCCACACCCCGCCAGCTCACCAGCAAACTGTGCTGTCCAGTCCCCTCAAACTCCAAACCAAGCCCACACTCCAGGCCAAGCTCCACCTCGGCCTGGAAATGGTTATCTCCTTAATCCAGCAGCAGTGACAGTGGCCAGTTCAGGGTCAGGCCCTGTGGCTGGGCCCAGCTCCGACATGTCTCCAGCAGAGCAGCTCAAACAGATGGCTGCGCAGCAACAACAAAGGGCCAAACTCATGCAACAGAAGCAGCAGCAGCAGCAGCAGCAGCACTCAAATCAGACTTCAAGTTGGTCTCCTTTAGGGCCTCCATCTAGTCCATATGGAGCAGCTTTTACTGCAGAAAAACCAAATAGCCCAATGATGTACCCCCAAGCCTTTAACAACCAAAACCCTATAGTGCCTCCAATGGCAAACAACCTGCAGAAGACGACAATGAATAACTACCTCCCTCACAATCACATGAATATAATCAATCAGCAGCCAAATAACTTGGGTACAAACTCCTTAAACAAACAGCACAATATTCTTACTTATGGCAACACTAAACCTCTGACCCATTTTAATGCAGACTTGAGTCAGAGAATGACACCACCCATGACCAACCCCAACAAAAACCCCTTGATGCCGTATATCCAGCAGC
>NW_007726580.1:387693-392405 GCF_000696425.1 Galeopterus variegatus
AGCAGCAGCAGCAGCAGCACTCAAATCAGACTTCAAGTTGGTCTCCTTTAGGGCCTCCATCTAGTCCATATGGAGCAGCTTTTACTGCAGAAAAACCAAATAGCCCAATGATGTACCCCCAAGCCTTTAACAACCAAAACCCTATAGTGCCTCCAATGGCAAACAACCTGCAGAAGACGACAATGAATAACTACCTCCCTCACAATCACATGAATATAATCAATCAGCAGCCAAATAACTTGGGTACAAACTCCTTAAACAAACAGCACAATATTCTTACTTATGGCAACACTAAACCTCTGACCCATTTTAATGCAGACTTGAGTCAGAGAATGACACCACCCATGACCAACCCCAACAAAAACCCCTTGATGCCGTATATCCAGCAGCAGCAGCAACAGCCACAGCAGCAGCCGCAGCAGCCGCAGCAGCCCCCACCACAGCTCCAGGCTCCCAGGACACACCTGAGCGAGGACCAGAAACGCATGCTTCTCATGAAGCAGAAAGGAGTGATGAATCAGCCCATGGCTTACGCTGCACTTTCATCCCACGGTCAGGTAAGTGTGAAAGTGAGACACACTTCGAGCAGTTCTTGTGGTACACTTCAGACTGCCAATGTGTGATGCTCTGCAAGCTCCAGCTGGAGTGGGGTCTAATTACCTGCAGAAATCTCCCTACACATCCTCATGTAGTTGCCAGGCTTGGGGTTTTTCCTCCCCTCTTTAAGAGATGGAAAAGAGTGGCACGATAAACTTTCTTGAATTTGAATGCCTAGGAATCAAACCTTTTTTATTCCCAGCTGCAGATAAGAAACCAAAAATTACATAAAATTCTCACTCTGAGGGAGGCAGCCTGCAGAGGTGACGTGATCAAACATGGTACTACCTCTGTAGCTTCTCTCCCAGGTTGTACAATCCTAGACTCTGGTGGAAGAAAGGTGGGGGCATTGAGGGCTGTTCACCTGCGACCATACTGCATTATGAATAATGGGAAATTTGGATTGTTGATGTTCGAATGTGGGAGAACTTTCTGTATTTTCAAAGTGAAGTGGGGGACAGATTTTCATAGGACCATTCAACGTTTATACACTTGTTGCTGGATCAGCAACAGTTAGAAGCTGGTTCAGTCTTGTTACTGGAAGTATAGTGAAACCTCTCCAATTCATTCAGCTCCATTTTAGGAAAATTTGATGGTGACTACGTCTTAAGTCTTTAGTAAAATCAAATCTCCTCTTTACCACTGTCTTGCCTCCTGATGCCCTGGTTTAGGGGTGTAGGGCTTTCGGTGATGCATGGTAAAGAAAGAGTGGCAGCCGGTTGGAGAGTGAGTACTTATCAATAAGCATTTTGCTGGCCTCAGCCTGACCAGTGGCAAGAGCCAAAGCTCCTTTAAATTAACACTTTATCTACCCTGAAGGAAAAGGGAGTGGCCTTCCCCAGACAGGGATGAATTCATAAGGGATTATTTACTGCCAATTTCTATTCTGTGCCTCAGTCCTTTGGTGATGAAGACATGGGCACATTCTAGTTGCAGATTTTGCAGAAAAGCCTTTGCTTTAGAGGCCCTCATGTCTAAACAGGTTCATAACTAGTACTTGGATATGTGTCCACAATTGGATGCACTAGAAATGCTGGAAAGTATTGCAGGCAGATTTTGCCTCACTTGGTCATTTGCATCTTGCATCTCCTGGAGTGCTCCGCCACCCCTAACCTCTCCACGCTTCATGGAAGCTGTGGGGCTGGTGCTGGCCTGCAGAGACAGGCCTGAGCTCTGTGGCTTCAGTCTTGTCCTTCACAGCCTTCCAACCCCAAAACCTCACTGTGGCTTCTTGTCTGCACATGCCGGCCAGCTCAACAGAAATTCTGTCTGGATAAATAAAAGTATAGCTTGGTTTACATCAAGTGTAATCAGCAGCTGGTAGAAAAACATCATTTAAATGTGAAATTTTATATTTTATCTTGGTTTCGTTTTTTAAAATCCCATTGGAAAATGCAACGTTTCATATAGTTCAAGATTAAGTTCTGAAGCAGACAAAAATATAGGCAATATACAGGGGTGTTTGTGGAAGTCCAGATGCGTCAGGAGGTTTATGAGATCACACGCTGTCAGAACGGTCTGTTGTTCATCTTAATATGAATTGTGCTTCTGCATTCACTGTTTTTACGCCAGCTACAGTAAAGTATTTCCTCCGAGCCAGACCAAGGATGATTAATTCTAGCTCACTGCAGGCCTGTGGGTGTGAGGATGCACCCACCCTCACTAAACATCTTTTGAAATGTGCTGACTTGGGATAAAGTTCCTGTCTTTGCTGGAACATGAATTTTAAAGGTACTTATTTCAGGTCCTTCTGCTTGCCTAACTATGAGTCATTGAAGCTGTTAGCTGCAGAGGTCATGTTTTGAAAGGGCTCAGTCAGGTGAAGAAGCAAAAGTGATGGTTTTCTGGATTCAGTCTGTGTGCTCCTCCTCTCTTCCTCTCCTCTCACAAGGTACTTTCAGGGTGGACAGAATCTTCCTTTTGAGGCCTCATTAGAATAATCACTTCTTAACCTCATAAAGAGCTGTCATGTAAAGGCATGCTTTTTAATAAAATATTAACTCACCTTTGTTTGAAACAAGCCTAAAAATACATATATAAACATGTGGATATCTTTCTGCAAACATACCATTTTATGTTTTTATCTGATTGTGGAGCAGTATTTGCATAGCTGTCAGAATAGTTAATTACACTATATGCGGGTACACTGCACAGATATGCACGAATTACAGGTGAGATATAAAATAGTTCAATTTTGTTTTCTGCTGTTGCTAGTGAAGTTCACTCTATTCTTTGTTGGCCACAAGGACGATGATCAACATTTAGTTTTAATGAATGACTTGAGCACCAAAGCCAACAGTAAGAGAATATTAGACACGTTTATTTCAGGAAAATCATCTTATACATGTTTACTTATTTGGGACACTTGTAGAAAATGCCATTTCTCTCAGAAATAAAGAGAAATGCACTTGCTTCCTGGATATTTCAAAAAAGAGAGAACCAAAAATAGAAACAAACAAAAAAAACAACATTTCAAAATTCTGAATGTATTTTATCTAGTAACTCTACGTCTCAGAATTTACATATTATACCTCATAATCAGAGAATTAAACAAAGATTATGCTCATGGTGTTACTTATGATAGCAAAAAATTGGACCTAAAAAAAGTATTTTGGAAAAATGAATAATGTACATGAAACTCATTAATGAATGATTAATCACATGGAAATGCTCATAATATGAGTAAAATAAGCAGATCATAAAACAGTTTATATGTTACAATCCAAGTTGTGTTTTTTAATGTGTATGGAAAAATACTGAATAACTAAAATGTTGGGAATGGTATTTCTGGCTGAAAAAATTCAGTGGTTATTGTTTTCCTCTTATACTTTGCTGAATTTTCTAAATTTCCTGTCATACATATGTATTATTTCTACAATCAGGAAAAATACTTTTTTAAGGAAGGAAACCCCTATTTTAAAAAAAAGTTTATACTTGGCTAATTATTTTTTAAAACATTCTTAGTTGAATTGCCTTGCCAGTTGGATTGAGGTAATACTGTTATTTTCTGTTAAATAACATATATTAGTTGTGAATCGCTTGCTTTAGTAGATAGTTCTAAAACCTCTCTCCCACATTGACTGCTTTTCTCTCTCTCTCTGCATCCCCTTTTCATTCCTCCTCATCTTCTAATTCCTGTAAAACTCTAGCTCAGATTATGACAATGAAAGTATCAATAACAGTTCCACCATTTTAAGTTTTCAGATGTTCTCTGGGATATGTCCTTGTATTGTTTGTTTGATCATTTCTTCCTTCCCTTTTTTACTTTCTGGAACTTATGTTCATCACAAATTGGACCTCTTGGATTGCTGTCTAGTTTTTAAAATACGTGTTTTTGTGATAAAATAACTTACCTTACTTTGGTCATGTCTATTATCTTTTCCTAATCTCGCTGTTTATCAAGGGCAGGATATATCTCTCTCTCGCGCCCACACGCTCACTCTCTCTCCTTTTAGCTGATTTTTGCATAGTACCTAACACTGCGTCTTAAACATGAGGATNCTCTCTCTCCTTTTAGCTGATTTTTGCATAGTACCTAACACTGCGTCTTAAACATGAGGATGTTTAATAAATCATTTGATGGTGATTATCAAAGTTTGGGCCAAAAATATGTTTACAGTTGATTATCAGCTCCAATGGAGAAAGCGTTAGCACAATAACACAGAGCTGTTAGCAAAAGCACAGAGCTGCTTTTAAGATCAAATAGGTGAACTGAAAAGGCAAGTCTACAAAAAAACGCTTGGAGGGGAGGTGGTTATCTTGAACCAGTGGAGCAACAGTAGGATTGCCAGGAAGGCAAACTCCATCCCTGTGTCTGACAAACAAAAAACAATAGAGCGACTGTGAGAGAAGTAAACCAAAAGCAAACGGCGGCTTGCTGGTCAAGGAAGGTCACAGGCCTGCCCAGAGCCCAAGAATAATTCCTGTGTGGAAGAGTGGAAAGTGAATAATTTCCAAAATGTGATATTAATCTTTAATATTTAGGACTAGATAAATTATAGACTACTAATGCTGCTTTATTCTTTACGTGTGTATTTTCTGTGTGGCTGTGCGTATCGTAATGAGTACATATATGCTTATATTTTACAGAATGTTTTCCCCTTCCAATTTCATTT
>NW_007726580.1:393192-398145 GCF_000696425.1 Galeopterus variegatus
ATCGTAATGAGTACATATATGCTTATATTTTACAGAATGTTTTCCCCTTCCAATTTCATTTTAGCAAAACGTATGGGGTACCCTGTGAAATATATTATTATCAGCTTTTTAGCCATAAAATCTCCACAGTGCTCCAATATTCACAACCATCATGAAAATCTGTTTAAAGATCCATTTTCCTTAACCTTAAAAACCTGGAGCCCCTTTGTTCAGTTTCCTTAAAATATCTATTGTTTACTTTATCCAAGTGATACGTGTACATAGTTCAGAAAGTCAAATAGTATAGAAGGAGTAGGATGAGAAACAGCAGTCTCCTGCTTCATCTGCTCTGTTCTTAATTTCTGCCTCCCAAAGGCAACCACTTCAATTCATTAAGTTGTTTTCTCATTTATCTCCATAAACTGTTGTTTCTCAATTTTTCAATGACTTGATTCTATAGAAGATGAGGATTTGGCTTGCTTACAATACCACCTCACAAACCTGCACATCCCGCCTCAGTCTCTCTGTTTCTCCTCCCCATATTCTCCATACAACTAGCTATATCACAAATTATGATTTAGAAAGTATCCCATATTTACATGACTAATCGTTGCGTAGTGCCTCATAGTTTATCTGTGGAGTATATACTACAGTTATGTTTCCTTCCTTGTAAAACTTTTTGTTTTCCTTGGAATTAATAATTGCCTTTTTTTTATTATTGTTTGTATTGTCTCTGCATCTACCTTCCATCCATCCTCAAACTTTCCTGACCCTGTAAAATATGATCAAACACATCAAGTAATCTATTTTTTCTTATATTTTCTTTCTTTTTCCTGCTATCTTCTCCCCTCTCCCTTCCTTCCTTCCTTTACTCCTTTCTTCTTTCCATGTCTCTCCTGAAGGCCTCTACTCTCTTGCTCCAATTTTGCTTCTGTCCTATGGTTTTCTTGGGAACTTCCCTTCACCATCATTCTTGGAATGTTTTACCACTCTTCTGTGTTAAATTATCTGTTTCTCGATGCCTCCTCTTTTTTCAGTTAGTCCCTCAAATTGGTGGAGCACATCCTCATAGTTTCTTATGAAAGGGTATGTGGGAGATTGTTTTTATGGAAACTATTTTTGAGAATGTCTTTATCCTTATGTTTGATTGATAGTTTGCCTGAAGTAGAATTACAGTTTAGTAAATATTCAATTGGAATTTTAAAGGCATTTCTTCATGATCCTGTGACTTTCATAGTATTGAGAAGTCTGGTGACATTTGGATCCCCCACTTTAAGAGTTTTCAAATCATCTTTTTAATCCCTGGAATTTCATGATGACATGCCTAGTGTAGCTCTTTTTATTCCTTATACCTGGTACTATGAGCATTTTTTTTTCAAACCTGAAAATGTGTATCCTTAAGATCAGGGATATATTCTTGGGTTATTTTTTTGATCATTTCTCCCTTTCATTTTCTAACTTTCTCGAACTTCTCTTCATTAGGTAGTGAGCCTCCTGTATTGTTCTTTGATTTTTCACATCTTTTCTATTTTCCATGTCTTTGTCCTTTTGTTTCATGTTCTGTGAGATTTCCTTAACTTTATCTTTCAACCCTAATAGTAAATTTCATTTTATTTATTGCGTTTTTAATTTCCATAAGCTCTTTCTTGTTCTCTGACTTATCTTTTTTGATCTAAGAATATTATCATTTTTAAGTTAAGTTTTCGTGTGGTCCCTGTTTTGTTTCTGTTTCTCCTAAACACTTTTTTCTATATGCTTTTTTTTTTCATGTAAGATTTTCTTAAATATCTGTTTATTTTAAGAGCGAAGCATAATAAAGCTAATGAGTTGCTCTGTGTGCTTAGACAGAGCTTGTCAAATGTGGCACTTTGCTATAGGGTGATTGGGTCAGAATCCAGCCATTTCACTGGGTCAGTGTCTGTAGATTGTTTTCCCTTGAGTCAGACAGAAAAGACTCCTTCAGTCTCATTACTGAAGGTTGTAAATCTGCATGCTGGCTTTCTGGAGTGGAGTAGAGGAAGGGAGTTAGTATGTGGTGGTGACAATGAGGGGTGTCTCACTAAATACTATGCAGATTCTCACTTAATCTCTCTGTTTTTGTAAGGCTTCTCAAGACACCCTCAGCTAGGCTTGGGATCCAGGATTCTGGAGTCTTGTGGCTTCATCTCTCCAGGGTAATATACCTTCCTTCTTCCAATATGGAGGCGGGGGGGGGGGATAATCTGGTCCGCCTCTTAATTATTCAGCCAGTCCACCTCTTAATTATTTTCCTTTTTGTACCCCCAACTCCTACCCTGTCATTCAGAGGTGACTCTGATTCCTAAGTCTTTACGACATTCTTTTTCTTGGAATGGGGGGTAGCTGGCCTGTACGTTTACAGCATTCTTCAGCTTGAAGTATCTTGCTTGATTTTTGGCTTCCTTCACTGCAGTATTAGATTTAGCATTCTCTAAGCTGCTAAGTCATTTACCACTCAACTATCTGTTTTTCATCTTCCAAAATTTGGTTGACACCCCTCGATTGCTATTGCCATCTCCCATCTTTTTTGTTCTTGAATGTTTATATCATTTTTATTCTTTTATTGTCATTGTACTGGGGTATTGGAGAAACCCAAGATACATGTGGATTTTCATTCTACCAGTCCTTTCTTCAGTGACTTTCAACACCTTTCTGTTTGAATATTGAACACTGTCCAATATTGAAATTTATATTTTACAGCTAATTTCATGTTATCATTTCTACCATTGTTGGCTTTAGTAGGATGGGTTTCATAAAACCTAAAGTGCTCTCTTAATGTAAAGTTTACATATGTCAAATATAAGTATTCAGACAGACAGCAGTGTCAACATGATCATCATGCTATTTTATAATAAGATCTTATAATTAAAACCATTAAGTAGTTTATAGAATCTTGAAAATAGTGATTTACTTCAAGGACTATAAAAACGATTTAGGTTTCATGACCCAGACTGAGCCAGTAGTACCTGACAACCTAGATGCAGAGCAATGTATTGACAGTACATTCATCACTGACTGAATCTGGACCCTCCCAGCCGAGGGAAACCACTGAGCAGAAGTGCTACAAAAATCCAGATAATAAATGAAGTGTCCCTATTGATGGGTAAACTAAATCATTTCCATACACATCCTGGCATATTTTGAAAATCCTGATTGATATTCTGTTGTAGTTTTAGAAATATGAGTCTAAGAGAAAGCAGCAGAAAAGGAAAAGTTTTAGGAAAGGAATTGGTTCTATAATAGTATTGTGGAATAAAGAGGTTTTAATTGGCCCCCTATGAGAATACTCTTTAACAGGTTTTGTGGAACAAGAATATTCTTGTTTTCTGAGAGAGCTTATTACCCATCAAAACACTGGTTTTGAAACATTTATGGGCCTACAAATCACCTGGGGAAATTGTTCCAGATGCAGGTAATCAGATTCCACTGCCAAAGGCTCAGAATCAATAGGTTTGGGATGAGGCCTGGGAATATGCATTTTAATAAGAAGCACCTCAGCCCCCAGCCCCCAACAACTACCTCCACTTCTGCCATTTTCTGATGGAGAAATAGTACATAAGATAACACTGAAACTGCACTTACAGCAGCCTGTGTTTATTTTATTGCTAAATATTTGTACAAGGCGTCTTCAAAAAGTTCATGGAAAGATTCCTATTATCTTTCAATTCAATTTTTCCATGAACTTTTAAAAGTACCCTCATGCACGCTTACGTATGGCAGTTTTCCTGTTGATTTTCTTAACAGGACAAAGTTGTCCATCCTCCACTGCTCCTTCCTCCCCACTCACTCCCAGCATGATAAAGGGTGGAATTTCCTTCCATCTCTCCAAGAGAGAGTTGGTTATTCATTGTTCTGTTTCAGGACCTACTGAGGTCACAGCTTTGTGTGTGCCAAGCTGCTTTCCTCAAGATCTATAGGAAGAAACACTGCAATGGAATGGGTAGTGCTGGCATTAAAGGCAACATGAAGCCTACTTAGGGCCTCTTTTGAGACATCTTCCTCAGAGCAAGAGTGCTCTCAGCCACACCAATGGGGCCACAACTCTGATTTCCATGTTCTGTCACTTGCTTACATCAAGGACACTATCCGGGCGACTTTCCCAGGTGTTCCCGGGCTTTGAGGAGGTGTTGCCTCAGCCAGATGCCCAATTTCATTCCACTTCTTAAGTTTTAGATTCCCTCCTTTTAAGGTGCATTCTACTGCCCCCTGGGCCCCTTCGCAATGCACACAATGAGTATCCAGTGCATTCACAAATAAGAGAGCAGGCCCAGCTTCTATGTTTTTCCTGATAGGAGCCTCCTAGCCTAAGGGTCTGACACAAGTATAGGAAATTGTGAAACTTGACCAATCATACCCTCCCTGTGTATATGCACTCCTAAAATTCTAAACATTATGCACTAAAAAGAGATACCAAAATAATATAATCTAGAGCATCCAGCAATGTACAGCCTAGTTGGGGAGACCAGGAGGTGCACACATTAAGACAACACAAGGCAGCGAGTAGTTAAGTGTCACCTTACTAAGTTTTGCATTCGGGGTCATGGGCAAGGCTCAGTACTGTCTGCAGTAGACAAGAGCATCCTCCAAAGGGGAAATAAGTTTCGAGAAAGACTAAGGATGAGTGGGAGTTAGGTGGGTGGAGGGTGGGTGGGAAGACATTCTGGTGGAGGCAAAAGGTTTTTCCCGAAGTGGCCAATTTGAATTATTGCTGGGCTGGCGGGAAGGGTTCACATTGGGGATTAGTCGGGTGAAATGTGAATGGGAGAACAGTTAGGGGACTTTCTAATATTTCAAGAGTGAGACGGTAAGAATCTCTATCTAGATGTGCTAACTAAAATTTAAGGAAGAACAGGCACACTGGCCTTTAGAAGAAAGAAGTAGCAGAATTTAGTGATTGAATAGATGACAAGATGAAAGGTAAATGAATTGAATGTTTATGATCATGAGGTTGGATAT
>NW_007726580.1:398671-403419 GCF_000696425.1 Galeopterus variegatus
TTCCCATTTGCTGAGGTGGGTGTTCCACACTCAGCAAAGTTCAAAGCAAGCTCATGGCGATTTTTTAAAAGTTTGCACTATATTGAGCCACAAATAGCTACTCCTGTGTCTTATAGTTGGGCTTTTTGTTTTATAAGTGTTTATGTTTCAGTAAATTCGTGTTATTATGAAAATGGTTGCTTTCATAGTTTAGAGTAGTAATAACAGACTATCATATGTTCCTTTTGCTTAATATTTTTATTATAAAGATTTACTTGATCATATCTTATCTATTATTTGAAGAAAGCCCTCTCTAAAGATAGTCGTTATTCCAGTATATGTGAGGAGCAGGTATATGAGGGGAGCCATTTCAAGCTTTAAAACATGTTATGTCACCATTCATTAATTATTCAGAGCAACTCTGGGTTTTTCTAGATTTAAAAAAACCCTTTGTGAAAAAAATGCTACTCTCCTATACAAAGATTATATCTTGGTTCCTGGACAAGTTTATATAGAATTTATCTTTTTTATGACACCAAATGGTTTGCATCTGATCCAGTACATAAAGAATCAAAATATCTTTCATATTAGTTAATTTCCAATTCATTGTCATGATTATTTAACATGATACATGAAATGATGCAGTGTACCTATACATTTTTATTTAGTAAGCAGTAAATAGTGATCCCAAATAGTATCCAAACTAATAATTACCATTTATTAATAATATGATTTCCCA
The DNA here is from genome assembly GCF_000696425.1 of Galeopterus variegatus. Lineage (NCBI taxonomy): Eukaryota > Metazoa > Chordata > Mammalia > Dermoptera > Cynocephalidae > Galeopterus > Galeopterus variegatus. Next base: position 399,390 of record NW_007726580.1, read on the forward strand.
GAAGATGTTTTATAAACATACCTGCATTCTCTAATTGCTTTTAGATCTGAGATGTTTGGGAGTTTATTTGGGCTCTTTTTGTACACTGGGCTTAGCCAGTTCATACAAAAGATGTTGTAATGGGCTTGCTTGGTCAGGATCGCTTTTGGCGTCAAGCTGAAATTAGTCACAGGTACAAGGATCATCTCTGGTGTAGAGAGTGGTCACTTCAGGCATCTCCTCTGAATAGATGAACTGAAGCCCCAGCCCCACAGGTACCAGTGTGATGGCAGCCCCTTTTATACCCTCCACTGGACACTGTTGTGCTGTGCACCAACTGCACAGCTGTAGGTAGCAGCCCTAGGGCCACATGATCTTTCCCTAAAATCCACTAAGCACAGAGCAGAGAGTCAGCTTTTCCCATCAGTGCAATAAGAATGAGTTACATGTGCCACAGAGTGCCATGGTGTGCTTTTGCCATGGCAAGTCACAGCCTGTCATGAGGGCAGATTTGATCGAAGGCCCTATAAAGTGAGGCAATTCATGTCTGGGTGTATGGCGGTGTTCATGTTAGCTAGCGCTAGTTTCAATAACACCCATTAGTAAGGTTTTCATTAGTGTGGCAGAAAAAGCCCAGAGACAAGACTTGGGAAATCATTTGGCCTTTGCAACCCTCTCAGAGCAGTGACAGTTTAGACGTTCCAAACTCTGTGGCAGCACCATCCAATAAAAATTCAATACAAGCTACAAATGCAAACCATGTTAATTTGAAAGTTTCTATTGGCCGCATTACAAAAGGTGAAAAGAATCTGGTGAAATCAATTTTAATATATTTTTATTTAACCCAATGAATGAGGTTATTAAAAATATGTGTCAACATGTAGTCAATGTAAAGTTTATTAATGACACATTTTACATGTGTTTTTTCATACCAAGTTTTTTAAGTCTGATGTGCTGTTTACATTTACAATACATTCCAAATTGGACCAGCCACGATTGAGGTGCTCGGTATTCACATGTGGCTAGTGGCTACTGTGNTTACTTGATCATATCTTATCTATTATTTGAAGAAAGCCCTCTCTAAAGATAGTCGTTATTCCAGTATATGTGAGGAGCCATTTCAAGCTTTAAAACATGTTATGTCACCATTGATTAATTATTCAGAGCAACTCTGGGTTTATCTAGATTTACAAAACTCTTTGTGAAAAAAATGCTACTCTCCTATACAAAGATTATATCTTGGTTCCTGGACAAGTTTATATAGAATTTATCTTCTTTATGACACCAAACGGTTCGCATCTGATCTAGTACATAAAGAATCCAAATATCTTTCATATTAGTTAATTTCCAATTCATTGTCATGATTATTTAATATGATACATGAAATGATGCAGTGTACCTATACATTTTAATAAATGAAATGATGCAGTGTACCTATAACTTTTAATTTAGTAAGCAGTAAATAGTGATCCCAAATAGTATCCAAACTAATAATTACCATTTATTAATAATATGATTTCCCAGAAGATGTTTTATAAACATACCTGCATTCTCTAATTGCTTTTAGATCTGAGATATTTGGGAGTTTATTTGGGTTCTTTTTGTACACTGGGCTTAGCCAGTTCATACAAAGGATGTTTTAATGGGCTTGCTAGGCCAGGATCACTTTTGGCGTCAAGCTGAAATTAGTCACTGGTACAAGGATCATCTCTGGTGTAGAGAGTGGTCACCTCAAGCATCTCCTCTGAATAGAGAACTGAAGCCCCAGCCCCACAGGTACCAGTGTGATGCCAGTGTGATGGCGGCCCCTTTTGTACCCTCCACTGGACACTGTTGTGCTGTGCACCAACTGCACAGCTGTAGGTAGCAGCCCTAGGGCCACATGATCTTTCCCTAAAATCCACTAAGCACAGAGCAGAGAGTCAGCTTTTCCCATCAGTGCAATAAGAATGAGTTACATGTGCCACAGAGTGCCATGGTGTGCTTTTGCCATGGCAAGTCACAGCCTGTCATGAGGGCAGATTTGATCGAAGGCCCTATAAAGTGAGGCAATTCATGTCTGGGTGTATGGCGGTGTTCATGTTAGCTAACTCTAGTTTCAATAACACCCATTAGTAAGATTTTCATTAGTGTGGCAGAAAAAGCCCAGAGACAAGACTTGGGAAATCATTTGGCCTTTGCAACCCTCTCAGAGCAATGACAGTTGAGACGTTCCAAACTCTGTGGCAGCACCATCCAATAAAAATTCAATACAAGCTACAAATGCAAACCATGTTAATTTGAAAGTTTCTATTGGCCGCATTACAAAAGGTGAAAAGAATCTGGTGAAATCAATTTTAATATATTTTTATTTAACCCAATGAATGAGGTTATTAAAAATATGTGTCAACATGTAGTCAATGTAAAGATTATTAATGACACATTTTACATATGTTTTTTCATACCAAGTTTTTTAAGTCTGATGTGCTGTTTACATTTACAATACAGCCCAAATTGGACCAGCCACGATTGAGGTGCTCGGTATTCACATGTGGCTAGTGGCTACTGTGTTGGACAGTATGACCTAGAGCAAAAAGAAATCTGCTATGTGATCATAAAGGTGACAGGCAGGACCAGTGGTAAAACAAAATAATTTATTTTTGCTATTTGTGAGGCTCTGACACTTTACATTGCCTTCTAAAAAATATGTAAGCCTAAACTGGATGGAATGGATTATTGCTTCCCAGTGCCCTACAGCCAACCGGGGAGCCCTCTGCTCTGGACAGCCCAACACCCAGCCAGTCTTGTGCCCACATCAGTAGAATTCACTGATCTGTGTGGCCCCCTGCCTGCAGATACTTCCTCAGCCATTTGTGCATAATGTGGCTGCTTATCAGGAGAACATCCATGCCCTACCTCCAACCTGTAACATTTGTGCATGAACAGCCTTGGGGCCATATAAACATCCTGTGGCAGGTCAGGAGCACCTAACCCCCTATTAGCATGTCAAGGAGAGTAGCTGGTGCTCTGGTCTTGTTTTCTAGGATTTTGATGAGCTTCCTTAATTATGTTGAGAAAGAAAGGTGTGCAGCTGGAGAAGAACCCACTTAGCTCCACGTGAACATGAATAATTGGACAGTTGGCAGAGTGTTAAATTGGCAGTCTAGTGAGAGAAACTCATGAAGAAACACGATTCCCCAAAACACCACAAAGCAGCCACAGTTCTCTCCGCTTTTACAGGATTCCCACCACTTCTGCCTTCTCTTAACTTTAGTATAGCCTGGGTGTAAGATAGAGTGAGATCAGTCAGGGAGCTGCCTTGGTAGGGAGGTGGCAAAGAATAGAGGTTGGAGTCAACTCTGAAGCCAGGGCAGATGTTCACTTCCTCACTTCACCACTTCGTTCCTTGCAGGATGTCGGACAAGTTACATGGCCTCTCTGAGCTTTAGGTTTTCATCTAGAAACTGGGAAAGATAATAATAAGGTTACTAGGACGATTCTGTGTACAATTTATGTAAAGCATTCCAAATAGTATCAGACCCACATTATGTACTATGTGTGTCTTTTTAATTAAAACCTTGAATCACATGATAGGCTAGTTACACCTTTTTAATCCTCTAGGAAAGTCTACCTATGCTTCAGTTCTCCTTTAAGCCAACCTCATTCATTCATTCATTCATTCATTCAACAGACATTTGTGATACACCTGCAGTGTCTAGGCATTGAGCTTACAAAGATGAAAAGATTCAGGAAGAAACATATCATATATAAAAAATATATGAAAAGGGGCTGCAAACACAATGGTAAAAGTATATTAATATTCTCTCATAAAGGCCAACTGTTAGCAAGTTTCACTACTTTAAAAGGAGCTTTCTTATAATCCTGGCTGTGACAAGATTGTTCCTCCTGCATTTACCTCTGTTTAAAATAAAAATTACTGTCATTTTTTAATGTGCAATATGAGAATGCCACCTTTTTCATTTGTTTATGTTAAATTATTATTTTTTTACTTTCAGTTTCTTTTTTTTTTTAAAGTAACATAGTTGATTGTACATATCTGTGGGGTACAGAG
>NW_007726580.1:404836-406401 GCF_000696425.1 Galeopterus variegatus
TCTGTTAATTGTTCCTTTTGCTGTGCAGAAGCTTTTTAGTTTGGTATAATCTTATTTATTTTTCCTTTTTTGCCTATGATTTGGGGGTCATATTCATAAAGTCTTTGCCTACTTCCTGAAGTGTTTTTCCTATGTTTACTTTTATAGTTTCAGCTCTTATATTTAAGTCTTTAATCCATTTTTAGTTTATTTTGGCAAGAGGTACAGGTCTAGTTTCATTCTTCTACATATGGATGTCCAGTTTTCCCAGCACCATTTATTGAAGATGCAGTCTTCCCCAATGTATGTTCTTAGTACCCTTATCAAAGATCAGTTGGCTGTAAGTTTGTGGGTTGATTTCTGGGTTCTCTATTCTGTTCCATTGGTCTAAGTATCATTTTTTATGCCTGTACCATGCTGTTTTGATTACTATAGCTTTATAGTATAATTTGAAGTCAGTTAGTGTTATGCCTCCAGCTTTATTTTTTTGGCTCAGGATTGCTTTGGCTATTCAGAGTCTTTTGTTGTTCCATATGAATGTTAGGATTGTTTTTCTATTTCTGTGAAGAATGTCATTGATATTTTGATGGGGATTGTATTGAATCTGTAGATTGCTTTGGGTAGGATGGACATTTTCACAGCATTAATTCTTCCAATCCAAGAACATGGAATGTCTTTCCATCTTTTTATGTCCTCTTTAGTTTCTTTCAACAGTGATTTGTAGTTCTTTTTTTTTTTTTTTTTTTTTTTTTTTTTTTTTCNTTTTTTTATGGCAGAGCAGTATTCCATTGTGTAGATGTACCACAGTTTCCTTATGCAATTGTCCAACGATGGACATTTAGGTTGGTTCCAACTCTTGGCTATTATAAATAGAGCTGCAATAAAGATGGAGATGAAGGTATCTCTTTGACATGATGATTTCCATTTCTTTGGATATATATACCCAGCGGAATTACTGGATAGTAGGGAACTTCTATGTGTGGTTGTTTGAGGTACCTCCATACTGTTTTCCATAATGGCTTCACCAATTTACAGTCCCACCAGCTGTGTAAGAGGGTTCCCCTTCCTCTACATCCTTGCCAGTATTTCTTATTCTCTTTTTGATAATAGCCAATCTAACTGGAGTGAGATGACATCTCAATGTGATTTTGATTTGCATTGCCCTAATGTGGAGTGACATTGAGCATTTTTTCATGTGTCTCTTGGCCATCTGTATATCTTCCTTTGAGAAATGTCTATTCAGCTCCTTTGCCCATTTTTAATTGGGTTTTTTGTTTTTTGCTTTTTTACTGTTACATTGTTTGTGTTCTTTGTATATTCTGATATTAATCCTTTGTCAGATGCTTAGTTGTAAATATTTTCTCCCACTCTGTATGTTGTCTTTTCGCTCTGTTAATTGTTCCTTTTGCTGTGCAGAAGCTTTTTAGTTTGGTATAATCTTATTTATTTATTTTTCCTTTTTTTGCCTATGATTTGGGGGTCATATTCATAAAGTCTTTGCCTACTTCCTGAAGTGTTTTTCCTTTGTTTACTTTTATAGTTTCAGCTCTTATATTTAAGTCTTTAATCCATTTTTAGTTTATTTT
>NW_007726580.1:407933-408527 GCF_000696425.1 Galeopterus variegatus
TTTTTTTTTTTTTTTTTTTTTTTTTGTAGTTCTAATTATAGAGATCTTTCACCTCCTTGGTTAAATTAATTCCTAGGTGTTTTACTTTTTTGGTAACTATTGTAAATGGGCTAGCTTTCTTGATTTCTTTCTCTGCTAGCTCATTATTTGAGTATAAAAACACTATGGATTTTTGCGTGTTTACTTTGTATCCCACAATTTTACCAAATTGTTTAGTAACTCTAAGAGTTTTTTTGTAGAGTCTGTAGGCTTTTCTATGTATAGGATCATGTCATCTGCTAACAGGGACAATTTGTCTTCGTCCTTTCCAATCTGAATGCCCTTTCTTTCTTTCTCTTGCCGGATTGCTCTGGCTAGTACTTCCAATACTATGTTAAATAGGAGTGGTGAGAGTGGACATCTTTGTCTTGTTCCCATTCTCGAGGGCAAAGTTTTCATCTTTTCCCCATTCAGGATGATATTGGAAGGGGTTTGATGTATATGGCTTTTATTATGTGGTGATACTTTCCTTCTACACCTAATTTGCTGAGAGTGTTTATCATGAAAGGATGTTGAATTTTGTCAAATACTTTTTCTGCATCTATCGAAATCATC
>NW_007726580.1:408809-417044 GCF_000696425.1 Galeopterus variegatus
ATCTTTGTCTTGTTCCCATTCTCGAGGGCAAAGTTTTCATCTTTTCCCCATTCAGGATGATGTTGGCAGGGGTTTGATGTATATGGCTTTTATTATGTGGTGATACTTTCCTTCTACACCTAATTTGCTGAGAGCGTTTATCATGAAAGGATGTTGAATTTTGTCAAATACTTTTTCTGCATCTATCGAAATCATCATATGGTTTTTGTCCTTGATTTTGTTGATGTGGTGTGTCACATTTATTGGCTTGCATATGTTGAATCATCCTTGCATCCCTGGGATGAATCCCACTTGATCGTGGTGTATAATTTTTTTGATGTTTTGCTGTATTCTATTTGCTAATATTTTATTGAGTATTTTTGCATCTATGTTCATCAGAGATATTGGCCTATAGTTTTCTTTTTGTTGTATTTTTCTCTGGTTTTGGTATCAGGGTGATGCTAGCTTTATAGAATGAGTTTGGGAGAATGGCCTCTGTTTCAATTTTTTGGAATAGTTTGAAGAGAATTGGTATTAATTTCTCTTTAAACATTTGGTAGAATTCAGCAGTAAAGCCATCTGTTCCTGAGCATTTCTTTGTTAAGAGACTGTAATTACTGCTTCTATCTTGTTGCTTGTTATTTGTCTGTTCAGGTTTTTTATTTCTTCTTGGTTCAGTTGGTAGTTTGTATGTATCTGATAATTTATCCATTTCTCCCAGGTTTTCAAATTTGTTGGCATATAGTTGTTTATAAAAGTCTCTAATGATTTTTATATTTCTTTGTATTGGTCATAATGTCTCCTTTTTCATTTCTAATTTTTGTTATTTGGATCTTCTCTATTCTTTTATTAGCCTAGCTAATGGTTTGTCCATTTTGTTTATCTTCTTGAAAGACTAGCTTTTTGTTTCATTGATCTTTTGTATGATTTGTGTTTTTATTAAATTTGGTTCTGCTCTTATCTTAATTATTTCCTTCCATCTACTAATTTTAGGATTGGATTGTTCTTGTTTTTCTAGTTCTTTGAGGTGTACTGTTAGGTTCTTTATTTGAGATCTTTCTACTATTTTTTTTTCCTTTTTGTCTTTTTTCGTGTCCGGCAACGGATCGCAACCCTCAGTGTCGCACCCGTACCAGACCGGGACCGGCAACGTGATCGCAACCCTCGGCGCTGCGCCCGCACCTCGCTCAGCCAGTGAGCGGGAACTGGTCTGTATGTGGGATCCGAACCCTCAGTGGGAGCGCCGCCGCGCTCCCAAGCGGCGCACTGTAGCAGTGCGCCACCGGGCCGGCCCCATTTCTACTATTTTGATGTAAGCATTTATTGCAATAAGTTTCCCTCTTGGTACTACTTTTACAGCATCCCACAGGTTTTGGTATGATGTGTCTTTACTTTCATTTGTTTCAAGAAATTTTTTGATTTCCTGTTTAATTTCTTCTTGTACATATATATCATTCAGGATCATGTTGTTTAATTTCCATGTTTTTGTATAGTTCCTACAATTTCACATGGTATTTATTTCTAGTTTTAATCATTATGGTCTGATAAGATACTTGAAATGAGTCAAATTTTTAGAAATTTGTCAAGGCTTGATTTGTGACCTATAATGTGGTCTATCCTGGATAATTTTCTGTGTGCTGATTAGAAGAATGTGTATTCTGTGATTGTTGCATGAAATGTTCTGTAGGTATCTATAATTAGTCTAAAGTCTAAGTAAGTCCAGTTGGTCTAAAGTGTAGATTAAATACTGTGTTTCTCTGTTGATTTGTTGCCTATATGATCTGTCCAGTGTTGAGAGAGTAGTATTCAGGTCCCTAACTATTATTGTATTTGAGTCTTTCCTTAGGTCAAATAGTGTTTGCTCTGTATACTTAGATGCTCCAATGTTGGATGCATATATATTTATGATTGTTATGTTCTCTTGCTGGATAAATCCCTTTATCATTATATAATGACCTTCTTTGTCTCTTTTTATTGTTTTTGGTTTAAATTCTATTTTATCTGATATAAGAATAGCTACTCCTGCTCATTTTTTATTTCTATTTGTGTTGTATATCTTTTTCCATAACTTCACTCTTAGTCTGTGTGTGTGTCTTCACAGGTGAGGTGAGTCTCTTGTAGACAGCATATAGTTGGGTCTAGCTTTTTAATCCAATCAGCCAGTCTGTGTATTTTGAGTGGGGAATTTAATCCATGTACATTTAGGGTTGTTACTGAAAGGTATTGTCAGACTTCTGGCATTTTATCTATTTTTATTTGGATGTTTATATATCCTTTGTTTCTTTCCCTTTTGTTGTTTGTCTTCACTGTTTATTGGTGTTTGGAGGTAGTAAGATACAGTTTCTTTCTTTCTTATTTTCATTGTTGTTCTACTAATGGGTTTTGTTCTTTTTTGTGTATTCATGGTAATGACTATCATTTTTTAGATTCCAGATGCAGGACTCCCTTGAGGATTTCTTGCAGGGCTGGTCATGTGGTAGTGAAGTCTCATAATTTTTGTTTGTCTGAGAAATACACTATTTCTCCTTTATTTCTAAAGGATAACATTGGTGGGTATAGTATTCTTGGCTGGCAGTTTTTTTCTTTTAGTATTTTGAATATATCATCCCATTCTCTTCTGGCCTGTTGAGTTTCTCCTGCAAATTATGCTATTAGTCTGATAGGGACTCCCTTATAGGTGACTTGATGCTTTTCTCTTGCTGTTTTTAGGATTCTCTCTTTTTCTTTGAGTTTTGCCAGTTTTACTATAATGTGCCTCAGAGAGGTCCTGTTTGTACTGAATCTGTTTGGGGATCTTTGAGCCTCCTGAATCTGAAGGTCTGTGTCTCTCCCAATACCTGGGAAGTTTTCACTGTTATTTCTTTGAATATGTTCTCAGTGCCTTTTTCTTTCTCCTCCCCTTCAGGAATACCCATGATTCAGATGTTTGTGTGCTTAAGGTTGTCCACTGTCTCTCTTAGATATTCTTCATTTTTAAAATTTTTTTTCTTTTGTCCCCCTGAGTTATTTTGAAGAGACTGCCTTCAAGATCAGGAATTCTTCCTTCTGCTTTCTCTAGCCTGCTGCTTAAGCTCTCAATTGTGTTTTTAATTTCAAAAAATGACTCCTTCAATTCCATGAGGTCTGCTCCATTCTCTTTTAAAGTATTAATCTCTTTGTAAATTTCCTCCTTCATATCCTGGATAGTTTTGCTCAGTTCATTGTGTCACCTAACTGTATCTTTTTGTATCTCATTGAATTTCTTTAAGATTTTTACTCAGAATTCCTTTTCAGTCATGTCAAGGGTCTCCTGCTCTATGGGGTGTGCTCCTTGAGAGTTATTATATTCATTTGGTGGACTCATATTTTCTTATTTTTTCATATTTCTAGTATCTCTACATTGATGTCTGGTCATCTGGTGGAGCAGTTGCTTCTTCTCTTGCTCTCCTTCCCTGGAATCTACTGGTGACCCTCCTTGTGTCAATTCAGTCAAGTGGTTAGTCAGCAGTCTGCCTGCACAGCAAGAATGGTAGCTGTGGCTGCTGCTGTGGTAGCAGGCCACCCTAACCACAGCAGTGGTTGTGGAGGTGGCTTTGGCAGTCTACCTGCATGGCAGCAGTGGCTCCAGCAGTGGTGGGCTGCTTGGACAATGATGGTGGCTGTCTGGCAGCACCTGTATAGGCAGCAACTGCAGCAGTGGTGGTTGCAGCAACCACCCACTTGGCTGAAGTGTCCACATTGGTGGCCTATGCAGCTTTATTGTCTGCAGCAGCAGCAAGGTTACCTCACACTGGTGGCAGTAGCAGTAGTGATTGCATCTGCCTCCCTGGTATCTCTAGTATTGTTGGTGGCAACAGGGTTATCTCACGGGGACAGCAGCAGCAGCAGCAGCAGTGGGTGCAACTGCCTCCCTCATGTCTACAGTGTCCTTGTCAGTGCTCTTAGTGGTGTCCTTGACAGCAACAAGGTTATCTTGTGGCAGCAGCAGCAGCACCAGTGGCTGCAGCCAACTCCTTTACATCTGCAGTGTCCTTGGTGGTGTCCTTGGTGGCAGTGGGTTTCCTCATGGGGGCAGCAGGGCTGCCAGTGGCTGCAACTGCCTCCCTCACATCAGCAGCAGTGGGGATACCTCATGGGAACAGCAGTGATGCCAGGAGCTGTAACTACCTCCTTCATGTCTGCAGTGTCCATGGTGACAGCAGGGTTACTTTATGGGGGCAGCAGTGGCACTGGCTACTGCAGTTGCCTCCCTCACATTTGCAGTGTCCTTAGCGGTGTCCTTGGTGGCAACAAGGTTATCTCATGGCAGTGGCAGTGGCACTGGTGGCTGCAGCTGTCTCCCTCGCATGTGCAATGTCCTTGGTGGCAGTGGGATTATCTTGTGGGGGTGGCAGCAGTTCTAGCGGCTGCAGCTGCCTCCCTCGCACCTGCAGTGTCTATGGAGGTGTCCTTGACAGCTGCAGGGTTACCTTGTGGAGGCAGCAGTGGTGGTGGGACCAGAGTCTGCAGCCATCTCCCTCGTGTCTGCAGTGTCTTTGGCAGCAGTGGAGTTAACTCTCTGTGGCAGCAGTGATTGCAGCCACCTCCCTCTCATCTGCAGAGTCCACGGCTGCAGTGACAGTCTACCCATAGGACTGCTGCTCTTTGGGGAGTTACTCTTCAATGGGTGACAGTTCTGGTACTGGACAATGGCTCTGGTGACTGCAGCAGCAGTGGTGATGGGCCTGTTTCGATCTTCTTCTGCAGTAGAAACACGCCCTGGGCACCCCTAGTCCACCATCTTCCTGTGTTAAATGATTTTAAATGAGAAAAATACCTCAAGAGATAATCTAGCCACTCCCCACCCCTAACCTTAGAGGTCTTATAGACTCTTAGAGGCCTTACAGTGCCTTAATTGTATATGGAATCTCATTATATGAATAAAATAACCTGTCTTTGTTAAAACCAAAAGCAAAAAAGGAAGGTGGGATTTAATTCACCTGAATATTTATAACATCTGAACTTTTTGTGTATTAAAAGCAGTTTAAAAAGTATTCCAAAATGACAAAAACTATTTGTACTTTAAAAAGCTTTTTAAAAAAAAATCTTTCGGATTATTTAGATTACAATGGGAATTTTATAAAACTTCAAAAGCTTAACTACAAAACAAAGAAGAACTCTATTGGAAAAATTACTGTATTTGTTACCTATGGCTGTGTAACAAATTACACCCAAAGCTTAGCAGTTTCAAACAACAGACATTTATTATCTCACAGTTTTGGGGAAATCCAGGAGCAGCTTAACTGGGTGGTTCTGGTTCAGGGTCTCTCATGAGATTACAGTCAAGCTGCTGACTGGGACTGTAGTCATCTGAGTGCTTGTGTGATGGATAATTCTAGGTGTCAACTTGACTAGATTAAGAAATACCTAGAAACCCAGCAAACCACTATTTTGGGGTGTGTCCATGAGGGTATTTCCATAAGAGATTAGCATGTAGGAAAGATCTGCCCTCGGTATGGGCAAGAACCATCCAATCCACTGGGGGCCCAGAGAGAACAAAAATGTAAGAAAAGGCAAATCACTCTGTCTATCAGCTGGAGCTGGAATACACTCTTCTCTCCTGTCTGTGGACATCAGAGCTCGAGACTCTTCAGCTTTGGGGTTCCAGGACTTATACCAATGGCACCATCAGCTTCCCTGGTTCTGAGGCCTTCAAACTTGGACTGAGCCACACTATCGGCATCCAGTTTGCAGTCGTGTGAGCAACTTCCCCTTATAAATTCCCTCTTGTATATTTGTGTCTATATCTTATCGGCTCTGTCTCTCTGGAGAACCCCGAGTAATACAGCTTGAATGGGGCTGAAGGACGTGTTTCCTGGGTGGCTCCCTGTGTGGCTGCTGACTGCAGGCCTCAGTTCCTTGCTACATGGACCTCTCCCCAGGGCTGCTTGAGTGTCCTCATGACATGGCAGCTGGCTTCCCAGAGTGAGCCATTCAAGGGAGAGCAAGGAGGAAGCCACAGTTCCTTTCATGACAGTATCGAACGCACACACCTTCCCTTTGTCATTCCATTATATAGAAGCAGAATAATTAAGTCTAGTCACACTGTAGGAGAGGGGAATTAGGATCTCCCTTCTGAAGGGAGTGTCAAGAATTGTGAACTTATTTGTGGACACCATAATTACCTCGAATGGCTTTTGACATTTCATAAAGTGCATAAGTGGCACTGGCACAGGGAGGCTTAGGCTGGGAAGAACTGAGCAGACCTGGTCTGCAAGGGAATGTGGATTGGGACAGCGTGCTGGGATGAGCGCGGGGATGCAGGCACAAGCTCCAAACACACCAGAAACTTCTTTCCTTTCACTTAGCAGCCCCGGACCTGATATACAAGCTATGCCACATAGCAGAGAAGTAATACAGCATTCTGTGGTCAAACGTGAAGCCATTCCTATTTTATTTAAAATAGGAAATAACATTTAAGAGGACCTTAGCATCTGAGCCATTATCTTGTTCACTCTAAACCCAACCTCGTTACTGATATGATTTTTCATTTCTGCTCTAACAATTCCTTCCTTTGCCTTTCCATTTTAAGGTATTAGTAGTGTCTGTCCCTTCCCTTGTCCTCTGTGCTCTTTCCTCTCAAAGGATTTCCCCCAAAAGGCATTGCAGTTCGCTTCTGTGTGCAACTCAGAGTTCTCCCTGTGCACCTCCAGTTCCTCTGCTCCCCATTTCACAAGCCGGGTGCTGCTGTTAGTCACACTGTAACTTCCTGTTACTGAGTATTTCATGGGCTAGTGCCCGCAGTGCCCCATACTGTCCACTTAGTCATCTCTGTCCACATTTGTATTATTCACAGCAAGATGCACGCACACAAATCCTTTAAGCCCTTCAGGCTTCTCTTTCCAGTTCCTCTTCAAGTATGAATCACCTAGCAACGTTTAGTGAGGACCAGTTGCACACAAAGCTGTCTTGCCATTGCTGTGAGCATCACAGAGGAAGCAAAAGGCATGGTCCCTGCCCTTAAGAAGTTTATTCTCTACTAAAAACTGGGTTTTAAAACAAAATTTAATTAATAACAGCATACAGATTCCCATTTATATTCAATAGAGTGACATGTTGTCCGAGTTAGAATGATCAAATTCAAGTGTTATTTCTTTGTAAATCTTTTAATTGAGGAAGTCTTTTGGATCAAATAAATGCATGTGCCTTGATGAAAAATATTACTACAAGGGCCGAGCCTGTGGCGCACTCGTGAGAGTGCAGCGCTGGGAGCGCGGGAGCGCTCCCGCCGCGGGTTCGGATCCTATATGGGGATGGCCGATGCGCTCACTGGTTGAGTGCAGTGCAGCCGGTCACAAAAAGGACAAAAATATATATATATTACTACAAGAAAATCATTGCCACAAGGTTGACTTCCTGGTATTACCAACACGTTTCACCCAATCTGGTGAAAATTCAAACATGTTTTTGAAACCAAAATAAATAAATAAAGCATTTATTAATAATCTGCAACAAAAAAAGATATGCCCTATTAATAGAATAAATAATTGCCTACAACTGGTAACTGAAGTATAAGCAGAAGGATAATTTATTAATGTTCTGGTTTTTCTTCTTTTTAAAAATACATCAGCCCTTTGATTTACTTTACTTTTAGTGGCCTGTTGTTCAGGAAGGGGAGGAGGGGAACTGGGGGCTGCGAAGGGTTGAAGAGTGGCAAGAGACGAGGCCTCGGGAGGAGAACTGAGAGGATGAGGAGCCACTTGGAGGAGCTTGTCATTGAGACGTAACTGTGACACGAGAAGCCATGGGTAGTCATTGCAGGTGTCTGAAAAGAGACAGCTACTATCCGGATCACAGTGAATGGCAGGAGAGATGCCAGGAAACAGCACACCTGGAACAAAATAATTAGGACCTGACTACGTGTGACCCTGGAAATCGATCCAAGAAAAAGCAAGAGATGGTGGAAGTGACCATGGGCAGGAATAGGGACATGAAAGCAAGAAAGGAGTCAAATTCGACTTCCAATCCTCAAACTTAGAAAACTGAGTGTGGACTTTGGTTATGAGTAAAGGGAGAATTGACCAAAGGGGATCGTTTTTAACAGTGTTTGACTTAGTTCTTAGCTGTACATTCAATTAGAGTTGTCTTTCTGGGGCCGGCCCAGTGGCGCACTGCTACAGTGCGCCGCTTGGGAGCGTGGCGACGCTCCCGCAAGTTGTCTTTCTGAGGCCGGCCCAGTGGCGCACTGCTACAGTGCGCTGCTTGGGAGCGTGGCGACGCTCCCGCCGAGGGTTCGGA
>NW_007726580.1:417352-423148 GCF_000696425.1 Galeopterus variegatus
TCCCGTTGCCGGTCCCGGTCCGGTACGGGCGCGACACTGAGGGTTGCGATCCATTGCTGGTTACGAAAAAAGACAAAAAGGAAAAAAAAAAGTTGTCTTTCTGTCGAGAAATAAAGGAATAAAGGTGTGGATTTCAGGTTTATCCACATCGAGGTGATAGTTGAAACATTTGAGTTGATGAACCACTCTCGAGGGATGTTGTGCATGAGAAAAAATTATAGAGTCCAGCACCAGGTCTGTAGATAGCTAGAATTAATGATTGTGAAAGATGATGAGCACATGAGAAGTACTTGTGTGTATACGTGTGTTGTGTGAGTATGTACATGTGTTTGTGCATGTGTATATGTACACACACACGCTCCAAAAATATCTGAAAACCAATTCATCCTCATAATGTCAACCCTAGGTAGTTCTAATTAATGGAATTATAAATAATATTTCTTTTCCTTTCTTTTTTTGCTTAACTGAATTTCCTAATTTTTCTAGTTGAATGTATATTGTTTGTATAATTTTTTTATAGGGAGAAATAATTTTAAATCCTTGGTGAAATGAAAGAGATAGGAATAGAATTTTTAGGGTCATGATTTTAGAACAAGAGCAAGCCTTGAAATAATGGTCTTGAGATGAGGAAACTGAGACCCCAATAGTTATGTGGTTTATTTCTAGCTTTTCAAAATAGGAGTATGAATTTTCTAAAGCTGGGGCTGAAGAATTAGTTTTTCCCATCTTTTAGAGCTTGGATTGATCCAAAGGAGTGGTTCTTGGCCACAGATGATTTTATTCCCTCATCCCCCATTGGACATTTGGCAACATCTGGTGATATTTTTGCTTATTGCACTTGGGGGAGTAAGGGGGTTGTTGCTACTAGCATCAAGTGGATAAAGACAAGGGATACTGCTAAATATCCTACAATGCACAGGACAGCCCCCCACAACGAAGAGTTATCTAGCTTAAAATATCAATAGTGCCAAAGTTGATAAATTCTACTCCAAAGTGAGGTGTGTATTTATAGCTACCATTGTGGAATGCTTTGTGTACCAAGATCTGTGCTAAACATGTGACATGAATCATTTCATTTCATCTTCAAATGTTCTTTTTAAATGGTCTATTTAAGTCCAAACGTGAGCCTTAAACATTATGCAATTTTGCTTCCGTGTTGCATCACACAGTGAAATGGTGCAAGAAAGCCATTCGAAGATCACGGGTGACATTCTGGTCTCATTTTTTCTACCCTTAACTAAGGAAATGGCCTCTTAGCTTCAGAACCACTTTTAATCTCCTAGAATGTAATGGGTGATGTAACAAACTGCAGCTCTTTTCTGTGTCCCTTCCCCTTTATCCTTTCCTCCATCACCATCTTTCAGATAAATACTTTTTAAAATGAATATTATGTTCTTTCTGTTAGAGTTTAGGGGGATGGTATTTGGTTGGTTGTGCAAATGGGTGTTGGTGTATTTTAGGTCTGCAGGCCTTTTGATCATGGGGAAACAATCTGAAAATGTCTATCCCTTCCCCTTTATCCTTTCCTCCATCAGCATCTTTCAGATAAATACTTTTTAAAATGAATATTATGTTCTTTCTGTTAGAGTTTAGGGGGATGGTATTTGGTTGGTTGTGCAAATAGGTGTTGGTGTATTTTAGGTCTGCAGGCCTTTTGATCATGGGGAAACAATCTGAAAATGTCTGAGAATTAGTACTTTCTAGCATCATTTTGGCAGGAACATAGGCAGACGTTTTTATGTTGCTCTTATCCAGTTTCCTAGGTCATTTCACCTTTATCTCTGGATAGAGAATTCTTGTCTGCAGCATCCTAAAGTTACCTCAACCTCCTTGTTATTTTCACTGAAGGACACTGAATATTAAAAGCAAAAATTTTATTGCTTTTAGAAAGCTGACTTCCTTGGGTCCTTGAAAACATAGATCCACAGCTAGATGGGTCTAATGGCTTGCTGTCAGCTGGAGGGAAGAGTGGAGATCCCTGATATCTCATACACTCACATCTCCACTCTGCTGCCAGCACTACCTATTCTTTTCTGAAAATTAGGATTTTTAAAGAATTTTGTCTTACATATTCTAAAGTACTTTGGAAGCAAGAATTGGAATATACCAATCAGGCTCCTCAATCTAACTTCCCTTTATCGTGTTTTCTACACAAACATGGGATTGAAATAATTCATTCTAATGTTGACATATACAGAAAGGCCATAGCAGATTTTGGAGTGCCCCACCCGTTTCTGTGGCTCCCTCTGGATCACACATGATTATTTTAAGCAATAAAATGTCAACAGTAATAAATAAAATTGGGAAGGAAATTTGGATAAACCTATGCACAGGAAAAGACTTATTTTAGAATTCTTTTCCTGTGAGCTTTTACTGTAAGGATTGAATTTCTTTTCAATGCCAGTGCTATCTATCATGGAGAAGGAGAATTTGTATCCTTTATCCTGTTTTGATTTTAGAGAGAAATTCACTATTTTTGCACATCCTAGTTTTTCAGACATGAAGTTATGAAAACAAAATACTACCTTTTTATTTTCAGTGAACAGCATTCAAGCATTGCTCGACATACATTTCCTCATTTAATCTTCACAAAGCTTACCGTAAAGGTATATTATCTCCATTTATATGTGGGAAGACTGAGGCTGAGAAAGTTCAAGTGATTTTTTTCCAATGGCACAAAGCTACTAAAGTGTCAGAGCAGAGATTTGAACTCAGATCCCTTTGAATTCAGGGCCCAGGCTTTGCTTAATTTCTGTTCAAAACTGCCTTCCAGGTTACATATTAAATCTGAGTATCAATATTATTTTCTTTCAAAGACCCAACAGCACTTTCACATTTCAATTTATTCTCATAGTATCAAGCTGAGTAGTTAAATGGAATGAATTCATAATGTTAAATGAATCTTGAATGATCCTGTGGCCAAACTTCCATGTATATCCAATATCAACAGTACTATCTCTGAGTTCCTGCTGAATTTGTAGGTAGTATGCCTTGAGGATTGGAAAGGGAGTAAGTATACTTATACAACTCTGCTGCACTGTTACTGTTTTCCTAAATAGCCGCTAAGTATAATCAGATAGTCAGAAACAACAGCCAGAATTGTAGTTAAAAAGTATGGTTATCTTGTGCACACACGGATACATACACGCACAGATTTGTTTTCCTGTCTCCCACAGTACCTAACACAAACCTAGGTACGAAAGGAGTGCTTTATAATACTTTAAGGATTGGACTTATCACTAGAGAAATGTGAAGCAAGAGAATTCATTTTTAGAAGAATAACTATGGTATATCAAAACCAGGAGCCAGTCTACTGATGTTGCTGTGTGAGTCACAGGGAAGCCAGGTCATCACCCCAGTGTGAAAGGCAATGAGGGGCAGTGGACCCAGCGAGTAGATGGACCTTCACTTACCAGCTATAGGGTCTGTAGCAACTTATCATCTATACATGAATGTTGTATTTCTTAACTTCAATGTGAAATAGAGTTAATAACGTCCTCAAAGTTAATTTATTTATTATTATCATCATTATTATTTTAGGTAGGGCACTGAAAGACAGAACCCATCTGATTAAAAAACTTCCAAATTTGGAATCAAAAGATTCTGGTTCACATCTCACATTTGATGTTTAATGACTATGTGCCTGGGGCAAGTATCTCTAGTTTCTTCATCAGCAAAATGAGATAATGCCTACCTTGAAGGGAACATTAAATAGGGTAAATGTCAGGAGCTTAGTATGTAGCAGATGCTCAACAAATGTTCACTTTGATTGTTTTCTACTTACCAAAGCTGGTGAATTATCTTCCTAGAACCTTAGATCCACTTTTGTGGCACCCTCTAGGCCTGTGGGTTTTCACGTTTGTTTGTTTGTTTTAAGTAGCATATCCCTTTGAGAATAATGGAAGCTATGGCAATATCACCAGAAAAATACACATTCCCCCCAAAAAACAGGGATACAATTGAAGGGGATTTGTAGACTCCCTGGGTAAGATTCCCTAGTGTAGGTACAAGAGGGCAAAAAATATGACAATCCAAATGGAATGACTATCGGCTTTGTAAAAGAATTTATCATAGTATTCCCATTGCAACTTTCCCAGTATCATTAAAATTGGATGCCATTTCCAAAACCTCACTTTATTCAGAACATTTTAAGAACACATTTACTTCATTAACAGAGGCTAGCCTCTTTTAACAAAACATATTTATCACATGCCTATTGTGTACCTAATAAGGTGGTGGGTGTTGTGGGGGACAAAAGCAGCTTGACATGCGGTCCCTGCCCTCGGCGTTTCCTTTCTAATTGGAGAGGCAAGTGAACAAGGCAGCGTGAGATGTATCAGCGCCGTATGCTGATATAATCAAGCCCTAAAGTGTGTGCGCTCGTGTGGGTGGGCGCGCAAGCCTCACACATCATTCTCTGACCTTGAATTGTACACAAATCATTAGCGTCAAACTGGAATTGCTGACTGCTCCCCCACCCGTCTTTGCTTGGCCGATTTCCATCACGGCTTCTCCCTCTATGTCTGCAACATACTTGAGAAAAGAGGGGTGAAATAAGACAGTGAGGAAGAGAGAAAAATCAATAAGGAAGAAAGAGGTCACCTGTCTGTCTGCGGTTTCTGCTGTAGATGAATTCCATACTGGGCAGGGTCTCACCCAGGAGCCCCCAGGCTCCATGGAAATCTCTCTGGGGGGGCACACGGCAGCTTCTCTGCCTTCTTGTTTATAGATTAACCGCTGGGCCTTCTGTCAGTGACTGAATCTGAGGAGGGAGAGAGATGGTATAAAGAAAGCCTGGCTAAATGGCAGCGGGAGCTCAGCCACACTGAAGGTTCAAACTTGGTTCTGTATTCACCACTGAAATGGCATGTGAATTTAGTGCAGGAGAAAATCTGCAGGAAAATTGTTGAGTGGGGAGAGACAGGCCTGACCCTAACATTTATGCAGCCCAAGAGCTCAGCCACACTGAAGGTTCAAACTTGGTTCTGTATTCACCACTGAAATGGCATGTGAATTTAGTGCAGGAGAAGATCTGCAGGAAAATTGTTGAGTGGGGAGAGACAGGCCTGACCCTAACATTTATGCAGCCCAAGGCAAGAGTACAAAGGTAGGCCAGCAAAGCACATGCCTCATATTTAATCATTATGCATCAAGCTAACAAAGTATTAAGTAAAATATGTTCTATCAGCTGACCTTGACAAGTAAACCTTCATAGCAATTGGGAAAACCAGGTTTGACTATAGAATCCTTGCCTCCTGAGGGGTCTGCAGCATGGGTTCCCTGGGCCACCCGATTTTCTTTCTATCCCTGGTTCTGTGTGTACCACAGGGGCCTCCCATACTTGGGGACACTCCCGCCCACACCTCCAAGGTCCATCTGCACTCCCTGTACACTCTTTGAGCCTCCAAGTACACTCTGCTGTGTGACCACTTTCCAGAAGACAGACCTGGGGAAGCAGACCTGAGGTCCTCTAGGCAGGGAATTTGGGGTTCCACAGCATGGTCTGGAAGTGGGAACTACTTGCCCTGGTAGGGAGGGATGTGGCCAGAGGAGGACCCCATCAAGCCCTCTGAATCTGGGGTACATGGCAGGGCCCCCTCAGTGCCTGTGTGTGAGGGCGTAACTGAAGAGAAGAAGGAAGACTTGGGGAGGAGAGTAAGGCAAAGTCATTAAGATGGCTCAGTTCATTCTTGGGGGAAGGAGGGCAAGTTGGGAGGAGTCAAACAGGAAGAGCGCAATGAAAAGGAGGCGCGGAG
This sequence comes from Galeopterus variegatus, assembly GCF_000696425.1. Taxonomy (NCBI): domain Eukaryota; kingdom Metazoa; phylum Chordata; class Mammalia; order Dermoptera; family Cynocephalidae; genus Galeopterus; species Galeopterus variegatus. The sequence continues at coordinate 423,109 of NW_007726580.1, forward strand.
AACCTGGACCACCTCCACGAAGACTGGGACTCTCGAGTTA
>NW_007726580.1:423440-447655 GCF_000696425.1 Galeopterus variegatus
TGAAGGAGGGCAAGTTGGGAGGAGTCAAACAGGAAGAGCGCAATGAAAAGGAGGCGCGGAGAACCTGGACCACCTCCACGAAGACTGGGACTCTCGAGTTAAACGATCGTGTTTAGTTAGAGAATGAAAAAGGAACTGCTTTTACAGAGGTCAAAGGGCTCTATAATTTAGTGACAAGACGCAATGAAAAGGAGGCGCGGAGAACCTGGACCACCTCCACGAAGACTGGGACTCTCGAGTTACGATCGTGTTTAGTTAGAGAATGAAAAAGGAACTGCTTTTACAGAGGTCAAAGGGCTCTATAATTTAGTGACAAGACATATGAAAGGTAAAAGACTGATGGTTCGGGAGCTAAAAGCAGGGACTGGGGATGATTGCTCCCCAGGTCACCTGGCTCCATCTTGTTTCTGTACCCTTCCCTCTTCTTGCTGGATACTGGCCCCTTGACCCATCCAAGAGGAAACATTCCACTTTATTGTATCCCCTAGAAAATGATGAAACTGAAGGATAATTTTGATTCTCCAAGAAGAAAAAGATAACTTTTTTGAAAAGTAAAACTGAAGCGTTTCATTAAATATTCAGCTAGACAGAGGATAGTTGCTATATTCAGAATTAGAGAAGAAAAGGCATTTTAAATTTTGTCCAAATATACTTTGTAGAATTGAAGAAAACGCTAATGATATTTCAACATTGTAATTTGTCCCCATTTCCCAAGTTCTTTGTTTAATGAATAAAATATTTGAGTGATTTAAGAGGGAAAAATATGAGTAACAAGGAAAGCTTTGTGGCAAAAAAAAAAAAAAAAAATCAAGATACAATGTTGCATTACTATTGTCCCCAAAGTATTTTTATTCATATTTAGCTTTATTCCTGATCACCTTAGTAGGCAGGGAATTTGAGAGTCCCTGAGAGTCCTTTAACCCTACGTAGGATGGCTGCCTTTGCTCCCAAACGTGTGGATGGCAATTGGAGGAAGAGAGTAAGTGAACGTAGTTGACTTTTGGTATTCAGGAATCTATCACTTGAGATTTTTATGCATCACAAGTAAAGCCAAAGATTCTGTTTTGCATAATTAATCATCATACTGGGGTCTGAATTTCAGGCCAGTATGAAGAGCAAAGAAATCAGGGAGTTTGTGAATGAGCCACACAGTGGCTCAGAGTAGGTGTCTTCTCTCTGCTTCCCTGCTATCACCTACCGCAAAGTAGCTCTCATGAAATAATTAGTTATTATTCGTCATTACTGTTTTGATTTTACAAATTCTGTTGGATTCATGTGTGACACTGCTACAGTAGTGATGTCATTGTCACCTATGGTGAGAAATTATTTTTGTGGCAGATATTATTTTTAAAGTGTTTGCAAGTTCTTTTGGTCCTGTATTTGTCACACCATTATGGATCTGAAGGTGTGCCCCATATGAAATATTCCACAATTTGTTGTATTTTATGGGAAAATGGATCTGCTCTTGGAGTATTTGCAAATTTGGCTTCAAGGATGTTTCTGGATACATTTCCCCTCAATGCCAAGGGTTTGTGGTACAAGAAAAAGGCATGTTCTGATATTATCACAGAAAGTGAAAGAACGAACCAAGATTAGAAAGTAAACAGAAATACATGTTAATTTTAATCGGTGCATTTGTAGAATATGTTATATACCTTTGCTGTGTTTGTGCAATCACCACTTTTGTCTTCCTTTTGAAAGAGGAAGAAGCAATATAACTGTGTACATTTCACAAATGAGTAAAAGGCACAGGAAAAATATGTAATATGCTGGAAATCTCACAACAAAGGAACCAACTAATGATCATAATAATAAGGGTTATCATATTTTTTAACACCTGAGTGTTAGACATTATGCTAAGCATTTCACAAATACCCATTCCTACCTTCACAGTACCCCTGTAATGAAGGTACTACTACTATTTTTCTCATTCTACAGAAGAGGCAACTGAAATTCAGCATGTTTTGACAGCCAAAGAAGGGTCACATAGCTAATAACTGGAGCCAGGTTTCAAATTCAGGTCTGTATTGCTCCAAATCCCAAGCTTCCCACTCAACATTGCTACCAAGATTTAGGGCTCCAAAGTCCTGCTCTAGTCCCATGTCCTTCTCACTTCCTATATATGTTTTCAGTGACTTATTTATTCATTTGGTCATTCCTTACAGAACACCTCCTCTTCACCAGGCATGGTGCTCTGGGAGGCAGATACAGAGAGAGCAAAGAATATTCACTCCTCTTTACTATCTTGGAATACCCAGCACATGTCTTGGGAAACCAGGAGTAAACAGCCAGATTACGGCATAGCATGAGTGGCCAGTGGCAGGAGCAAAGGGCAGCATGGGTGGTCAGGACTTGAGCTGAATATCAAAGAATGTCAAAGACAGCAGAAGGGATTCAAAGACGGGGAGCTGGATGATCAGAGGCACAGCAGGGTTTAGAGTGGGGGAGGCAGTTGCTGGAGAGATAGGAAAAAGTCAGCACATGAGGGGCAAATTTGTTTGCCCATTAGAATAACCTGGGATCTATTAAAAATGTCAAAACCCAGGTCACATTTCTGAGCAATGAACTCACAACTTCTCAGGGTGGGACACAGGTATCAATAGTTTTCTAAGCTCCCCAGGTGATTCCAATGTGCAGATGAGTTTGGTAACCACTGGCCAAACCAGCTAGGAAGGACTTAATCCTGGAATATAATCAACAAGGGCTTCTAGAACAGGAGAGACATAATCATAGTTGTTTATGGAAAAAGCAACTTGGGCCTCACTAAGGGTACACCAAGCAGGGAGCATCTGAAGCCACTGGCGGGTGGGAGACGCCACTGTGCAGGGCCTGTCAGGAGTCTGCAGGGAGAGCCCACCCTTGGATTTCAACAGACCTTCATTCAAAGCAAAGATCCACCTTCTCCAACTTTCAATTCCAGGCTATTAACTAAATCTTTATGGGTTCGGTTTCCCTATCTCTAATGTGGAATTTTATCTATTTTGCTCGATTGTTGTAAGGCTTGTGAGAACAAGCAGAATGTGTGGCATTGGACAAATATTCTTATATCTTGGTACCCTTAACATAGTGGAATAGAGACAGAGAGGATATTTTTGGCTAGCCTGTGCAGGTTGGAATTTCAGATGGTGGGACAAGGTGGAGGGGCAGAGAGAGAAACAATAAGGAAGCAGCAACGATGCCTGGCGTGGATAAACTTATACAGTGAGAATGTGCACAAGGAGAAGAGAATGAGCCGAGGATAGAGCCTTTGGGAATGCCGACACTTAAGGACAAGGTGAGTAAAGAGGAAACGGAGAAAGAGAGACAAGAAAGAAGTTATCTGGGAGCTCTGAGGAACACTATGCAGGAGTGGTGCCCACCAGACAATACCACAGACAGGTCAAGAGTTAAGGGCTAGAAAGTGACACCTGGAATGCATTGTGGTTTTAGGTCTGCCAGGGGAAAGGAGGGTTCATCTCTTATTTCAGGCAGTTATATATATAATATGTATGTCAGATTTGTTTATGTATGTATAGTAGGTAAAATGCATTTCTAGTAGGTATATTTAGAAGGCTTAACTGAGTGCCGTGTGTGTGTGATCTGCGCGCACAGCCCAGGGTGGAGCCAGAGCTCGGGGGGACTGTTGAAGTGACTGATGCCGCCCCTGACTAGGTGGGCGCAGGGCAGCCCTCCGGGTGAACCCACAAGCCCCGCATTCCTCAGGTTTCAACACAACAAGAAACGTGGTTCTGTCACAGTTTCCTCTTGACTGGGGCAAGAGAAAAATAGGAGAAAGGGCAGATGACAGGGGCAGTGGTGGTCGCAGCGCCATGCTCAGCGAGGTTGCAACCTGGAGCCGCCCTGCTGTGTCCCCGAGCTCTCTGGCACGGGAAATTCCTCTTCGGGAACTTTCTGGAACGTGGCCTCGAGAAGCGGAGAATGCACGGGCCTGTCTGCAGAACCTTCTTTGGAAGCGAGCGTGCTCCAGAGGCCTGGGACCCGTCCTCCCTCCCACCCGACTCGGCCGCGGCTCCCGCAGCCCAGCGTGGGTGGTGGCTCCGCAGCTCGGGCTGCGGGTGCTGAAGCTCTTGGTCGCCACACGAAAGCCCTTCCGGTGAGATGTGCAGTTGACGCGGGAGGCGACTCGGGGACCCCCGGCAGCCGTGCCCACCTCCCGCTCCCGCCCGCTCGGGGTCTCCCAGCCTCCCGGGCTCTCCCCCCGTTTTCTCTCAAGCAGACGATTGTCCCTAAAGCAAATCCTTGCACGTCTAATACCGTCCCGATGTCAGTTTCTGGGACAGTATTTAAGAGGATGGGCGTTAAGCAATGCTGGGTTCAAGCTCTGGCTCTCAGCTGATTACAGGAAAGGTAATTAACACTCTGTCCCACTTTGCTCATCTGTAAATTGGGAATAATTCTAGTGTATTTCTCATAAAATTGTGACTGTTAAATGAGAGCATGCCTACAAACACCGTTCTTGACACTTATTAAATACTCACTGTTTTTACTTTTGCAGTTAATACTATTTTCAGTGTTTTTTATCCCAATATACTTGTACTTCAAGGTATTCTATATAAAATACAGTAGAAACTCTGATAACATTGGTGTCAGAAGATAAACCTTTCAAGGTAAAATTGGGGTTGTTGTTTCCTGTCAGTGCGTACCTGGGGATGTGATTCTACCTACCGTATTAGCAGATCCGTGGCATCCTCACATGTTCTCCAATGTGGTTTTAAGGACGTGGGCTGCGCTTTGACACTATGGTATTATGACGTTCTCAAAGCCGGTATGTCATGATCCATGCTGGTGTCCTCAGAGGTGAGGATACACCTCACGCTTTGTTTCTACTCTGCTTTCTAGACTCCAGTGTTGTTTGTGGTGGGCAGATTCTGCTCATCTTGACACCCATCATTAGAGGTGACTTCTGATCTGGTGATGGTTAATTTCATTGTTACATGTGGTTTGTTTTCTAAATTTCTCAGTGTCCAGTTAGATCCCCAGTCTTGAAGGCATTCTGTCCTGGGTGTGTTCACTAGTGTCACTGACATGTGGAAAGCACAGAATAGCATAAGCCCACAGAGGAGGCTGGGGAGAGGACAGAGCAGTCAGTCGTAGAGAAGCTGTGTGAGTGCAGACCGCAGGCAGCACCTGCACCACCCTCTAAAATCTCCACCGCTTCGTACTTCAGAACACAGGCCTCCTTTCAAAAATTTGTACTGAGTATTAACTAGCTGTGTGGGATGCACAGAAGCATGTGACATGGTCTTAGCATTCAAAGAACGTACAATGAATTCATTTTTTAAGTGAAGTCTCATAATTTGAATGAATGGAATAATTTCCACTGGCATTGCAAAAAAATAAGTAAGGGAGCCTAGAGTCATCAGACAACCCAGCCATAGTTCTGTCCTGGTCAAAAACTTTATGAATGATTTGGATAAAGTTATGAAGGGCACATTTATCAAGTTGGACGTGACCTGGGGCTTGGAGGAATAATGGATGCAGTACATTGGAGGAAGGAATGGAGATCTAAAAAAAGCTTCACAATTTGGAATAGTGGGCAGAATCTATCGAAATAAAGTGCACCAGGAATCAATGTAAGGCTCGCTAGTTACTGTGCAACTTTAGACAAGTTACTTAATCTCTCTCTGTCTTTGTGCCCTTTGGTGTAAAATTGGATAGTAGTGCTTACACATAGCGTTGCTCTCAGTATTAAAATCAGTGCATTAAAGTGCTTGCTGTGCCTGTTACATTGTAGCGAGTTCTCCTTTCAGTCTGCAGTTGCCTGATGGTATATGGTAACCCAAACAAAGGTGGGATGGTCCACTGTGACCGGTACTTGTCACACACATTATGTGGCATGTGTCCAGTGAATGCCACAGTTTAAGAGATAGAGAAACTGGATTGAGTTCAAAGGGAAGAAGCTGCGGTGGTGAGAAAACTTAAAATCATACGATGAAACATTAAAAGAACTGAGAATATTTTGCCTGAAGTAGAGAAGACTCAGGTAGTACATAATAGCATTTTCTAATATTTGAAAGGTTCTCATATTATAGATGGTTTAGATTTATTTTCTACCCAGGAGCCAAATGTGTATACTTCAGAAAGACAAATTTTGGCTCAATCTAAGGAATTCGCTAACATTCAGAGCTAGTAACAACCTCTTCAGAAGGAAATGAGATCCTTGTCACTAGAGGTGATCATAGGCCAAATGGCCACTTGATGAATTGATGGGTAGACCTGGGGACATTTAATGTTCAACCTCTCAAATTCTGTGACTCCGAGAACAAACAGCACTATTTTAATCAAGACAATAGGCAAGAAAACTTATTCTCAATACACTGATTTATTATACACCAATGAAGAAAATCCAAAGCCACCAGATCAGAATATGGTGATGGCAATTTTCCTTTCAGGTTCTCTGGGGGTGTGGTGGGAGCAGAGGGGTGAGCACTCCCTCATTGCCTGTCTCCTGGCTTTATTGGATGAATGTGAGCCTGCTAGCTCAAAAACAGACCTTCCGCTTGGCTGGATGCATGCAGCCAAATAAAGAGCGGCTCAACAGACTGCTTATTGTCTATCTTTCTTAATCTCTTTTAAACCTCTTCCTGCCTCAACCAGCAGTAAACCAGTTGCAGAGGTTAAGCTGACCCTCCACTCCTCTTTCCTTTTGGTGTTTGATGTCACCGATATTTGTGTTTCCTATTTGTTTTGGGTTCCTTTTATTGTTTAAAATTGCAAAACTTCATTATGCCTATGCTAATTCTTCTTTTATGTTGTGTTTTTGTGACTTTTTTATTTCAGTTTTTCTTCATTTTTTTTCACCATTTAAATTTAAAATTCAGAACCACATAGTCACTCATATACAATTTTGCCTCCCCTTTGTGTATTTAGATTTATTGTTGCCTTAAGTGTGTGTTAATGTTACAAAACAGCATACAGATATGGTTTATTAGTTGCAGTCTCCTAAGAGTTACAAATTATATTCTTTGATAATAGCAAAGATTATAATTGTTGGTTTACTTTCTTTTAGCCAGTAGAATGGAGCACCAGAATTCTCCTGTACTCTTCACAGAATCACAGAGTTTAGAGGTGAAAGATTGCTGATTTCCTTAAAGGCTTATGTGTGGCTTTAGCTCCGACTCCAGCACTTCACAGCTTCATAGAACTTGGACAAGAGGCTTTATTTCAACAGATCAGGGTGAAGCTGTTCATTTGCTTTCTGATCACTGGCAATTGACTCTGAGCATTACCTGCTCATTCCACTTTCCCAGTTTCTTTCTATCCTGAAAACTGCTGGAGGAGAGAGTTAAGGTCAGTGGCTGCTTGTGTGCATCCAGATTCCGCACACTGCAAGTCCTTGTAGTCCCTTTTCCAGCAGGAGGATCCCTCTTCTGATGCCTTTCTTCTGCCCCCATTTGAATTTGATTTCTTAAATGACAAAAGTTATATTCACCTTATTGTTTAAGAATATTTTTTGACTACACTAGCAGGTGCCCAGTTCATGCTATGCACTTTCCATAAGATATTATTTCCTATGGGTTTTCTCTCCATTCGTTCCATGTATACTAAACACCTACCAAGTGCCTTGTGCTGTGCTAGGTAAGAACAGGGGCGATAAAGACAAGACACTGTCATTGCTCTCAAGGAGCTTGTAGCCACTAAGGGAAATATACAGACATTTCCAACACAGTGTGAAATGATCTGGAATCTTGGTAAGTACAGGTACATATGGAGTCCTGAAAGACACATGGTCCAGAGAATGGGGACAATCCAGAAAATGGGGACAGAGTCAGTGTATGGCAGACCCCAGGAAGTAGAAAGATCTAAGCAATTTTAAAAGGTGAGTGGAAGTTTTCCAGTGCCTACATTTGGAATAGAACAATTTTTATAAGGAGGCATACAATATTTTCCTCATAATAAGTTTCTTTTATTTTCCTGTGGACTCACAATTTTTGCTACCATATGAAAATTAAATCTTAGAAAGGGTTTGTAATACAGTCTCTCCAGACCTGAACTAGTCTCGTGCTCTCCAAACGATAGCAAACCTTTGATGCCCATGATAAAGATGAGATAATGTATATAAAAGCACTTCATAAAGTAAAGGGAGCCACACAAATGTAAGGTTTTAGGACTATCAAACATCCTTTTTGGAATATTTTTCACTCCTTATAAATTCCCTGATGATTTTCAAACCTGAAAAGCTGAAATCCTTGGGAAATATGAAGCAAAGGACACTATGTAATACATGTTGATATGCCCCTAGAATGACAAATCTAGAAAAACAGGGAGAAAAATAAAGAGGGGTCTTTTTAAAATTGCTTTAACTGTAAAACATCCCTGAAGCCATTTTACTTGGACAAATTTCTTTTCTCTAATATATACATTGGTAAACTTTTTATTCTGACGTTGTTTCATCTCTTTGCATGCAATGCTTTTTATCTTGCAGCAGGTTCATTCTCTCAGACCTCCAAAAGTGTCAGACCCTGAGATTTATTATCCAGCAGCTTGCAGCACAGGATGAAGTTCATATTCAAATGGAGTGAAGACAGGATTGTTTAACGTATAACACCTGCTTTGGCTACACCCCATTCATCCTCTGGTGACTCTTCTAAAACCTCAGACAGCCAAACCTGCCCAACTCTAGTGTAAGAGACAGAGCCCAAGATGCAGAGCCACCCCCAGGCTCAAATCCATTGATTTGGAATTGTAAATAGATCAAGATTAGTGATTAAACAAGCTCGATTTCCCTTGCTCCTGGGTGAGAGCATATAGATGATTTAGGAAGTAGAGGGAGGCTGTGGAGGGGAATAGAGCATGATCACAGTGAGTGTTCAGTGGGAGTCTAAGGCTGAGATTCCACAACCAGGCAGGACATTCTTTCAGTGGAATTTGTCTGACAGCTACTGTGCTGCTGGAGAGACCCCTAGGTGACCCAAACAGTCACCATCATGTTGTGCAACAAAGAGCAGGCCTTCCTCCCTAACCAGCATTCAGCTCTGTAAGTAATCTGAGCATGGACTGGAATTAGCCTCAGGACAAGAGATCTCCAGGACTGGAGACAGTAGTTGTGCTCTTTGCTATTGCCACAAGGCCTGAACCAGCATTGAGTGGATAGTCTGCAGCTTGGGATTATCTATGAAAATGTTCCTAACCATCAACATAGAACACTGAGAGATGGTTTTATGTACTACTCTGTCATTAAACATCATTGATTCTATAGACCTAGGAGGGCACTGAGAGTACGTCCAGTCCATCCAACAGATGCCCATCCCTGAGACACGCTGGGCATCAGAACTAGCATAGGGTGTGGGGGGGAAATGTATTGTAATAATGGCAAAAAGATTAGGTATATGGGTCATATTTTTTTTTTTTTTTTTTGTCTTTTGTCTTTTTTCCGTGTCCAGCAACGGATCGCAACCCTCAGTGTTGCCCCCATACCGGACTGGGGACCGGCAACGGGACCGCAACCCTCGGTGTTGCTCCCGCCCCCGCTCAGCCAGTGAGCGGGAACCGGTCCGTACGTGGGATCCGAACCCTCGGACGGGAGCGCCGCCACGCTTCCCAAGCGGCGCACTATCCAGTGCGCCACCGGGCCGGCCCATATGGGTCATATTTTTTTTTTTTTTTTGTCTTTTGTCTTTTTTCCGTGTCCAGCAACGGATCGCAACCCTCAGTGTTGCCCCCATACCGGACGGGAACCGGTCCGTACGTGGGATCCGAACCCTCGGACGGGAGCGCCGCCACGCTTCCCAAGCGGCGCACTATCCAGTGCGCCGCCGGGCCGGCCCATATGGGTCATATTTTTTTTTTTTTTTTGTCTTTTGTCTTTTTTCCGTGTCCAGCAACGGATCGCAACCCTCAGTGTTGCCCCCATACCGGACGGGAACCGGTCCGTACGTGGGATCCGAACCCTCGGACGGGAGCGCCGCCACGCTTCCCAAGCGGCGCACTATCCAGTGCGCCACCGGGCCGGCCCATATGGGTCATATTTTGCTACTAATTTGAGCCTTATAGATTTGAGCAAGTCACTATACCTCTCTGGTCCTCAGTTTTCTCATTGGGAACTAAGGAAGCTGAATTAGTAGCAAAAACTACTGACATTTCTTGAACACTTACAGTATGCCAGACATTGAGCTGAAAGCTTTATAGATATCAGACTTAATTCTCAAACAACCTTTGAGGTTATTTTTCTCAGTTTTCAAGTAAAGAAACTGAGGCATAGAAAGGATAAGGAGCTTACCCAAGGTCTCATAGCTGGCAAAAGGCAGAGCTGGTATTTAAACTTTGTCCAGCTCCTTTAACCTTGGGATGTACTGAAGTTTCTTCCGTGCCTTAACATCCATCCTCTGATTTTCTGACAGGGGTGCCTGAAGACCTTAGCAAGTGAATAAACACTGAGATATTATGATTGTCTCTGCTCGTCTCCTCAGCTTCTCTGAGAAATAAACAGGGAGATGATCAGAGATCATTTGCCTCCTGAGAGGCTTTTGTTTTCATTGCCAGCCTCTAATACCCTGTCCCCTCGGGACCTCCAGCCACCTCTATGACCCTCAAAGCATCCTTCCAGCTTCTCTCAGCATCACACCCAGCAAATACACCTGCAGGCCCCCACCTGCTCCACTTGTACTTTTTTTATTTGAGAATATGAGGAAACTACCTATTCAATACCTGGAATATATGAGCATCCGCTTCAAGGTTAGTTAGTTGGTTTGATTTTTACCATTTTCAAAGGGGGAACATACTATTATCATGAGAAAAGGAGCAATTTTTTTTCTAATAGTACCATTTGAAATTGATGAATCTTTAAATGTAAATTAGAAGCCTGTCCTTAATCTACTAGTATGTATAAGTGGAAGCAGAAATGAGTAGGCGTGCAGTACTAGGTCTGACTGCAGTTCTGTTATGGAATCGCTTTGGTTATGGTTGCTTTCTCATTCTGTATCATTGATTCTTTGTCTATAACACAAGAAGACAGTAATAACTTGTGTACTGTGCATTTCCATTTACAGGTCATTTTCACATATCATACTGCCTTTAAATAAGAAAATAAATAAGAAAACCAAGGCCTGTCATAAAGGGTACAAGACTTGTCCAAGATCACCCAGCTAATAAAGGGCAGGGGGAGGAAACAAACTTAATGTGCTCTTTCCATTTCATGGTAGCTGAATCTGTGAGGAAGGCAGAAGTAATTAACCAGAATGCTTTATTCTGGCAAATGTAAAATTCCAGAAATGGATTACTAACCGTCCAGTAGTATGAAAAGTATCATACAACAAAAAATACACAGTCCTCTGAAACTTGGTGAGCACTGGGAATAAAATAGAACCAATGATATGTTTCACACTTCTTTGTACCTATGGAGCTTTCTATATCTCTTACATTATATACTCTTTGACCATGACATGGGCATAAATTGATTTGCAGAGAGGTTATAAAGGACTATGAAACTTTCCCCCAAATTGTTATACTTTGCTAGGTTTTCATCAAGCTTTGTTTAATACCACGGTAATGATTTGCTTGATTAAATGATCTTTAGCAATATGGAACAATTATTCTAAAATGTTCTTAGTAATTCCAAACTTTGTACTTCCCTTGGGTCTGATTTCTGTAGGTGGTAAATCTATAAATCTGTAATTTTCCTTATTGTTAGTCTAGGGGGCCACACAGACAAGTTCTAGGTGAAGATTGCAGTGTCACCAGTCCAACTCAAATTTTTGTTAGCATCAAACCCCAAGGTACTCAAGGTCTTAGAACCCCTTGCTTTGTTTGGAGAGAGACCACATACAGACTTAGAAGGGCAGCTTTTACTACTCTATTTCCTTTCAGTGACCCCTCAGTTATGCACTTAGGAGATCTCTAAGGTCAGTTTCATGCAGGAAACTGTCACCATCCTTGAATGATCAGCTGTTCACAGTGGCCATTGTTTTAATGTGAGAACATCTACCTACATGCCAAAATGATTACAGTCTGCAAGTATAACCATGATTTCCTATTTCCTTTGAAATCTCAAGGGGAGTCCTGAAGCCATGTACACAAAATCCACTTTGAGCTTAAAGGTCTGAGCCAATGCCCCCACCCAACCTATCTCACTTATTCTTTTTATTAGCTTCATACTGCCAAATATGAACATGGGCCCTGGTTTGGAAAATGGAAATAGTGCACTATATGTTGGTTGTCAGTGTCTGAGAAGAGAAAAAGCCTGAAGACATTCTCTGTTCTAAGACAATTTGGTTGCTGCTCTTTCTTTCTCTGTCTCTTCCTTTTCTTCCATATTTCTCTGCAAGTTGCAGGCAGTTAAGAATTTTAAGTGAACTAAAAAGATGGTCTTGGGCACTGGCAATATTAAAAGTGGATTTTCAGAGCCAAAGGAAGCTGGCCTTTGAAGTCTCAAACAGCCCCCCCCCCCGCAAAGAAAGGAGTCCAGGTGGCATGTTAAATCTGTGACATCAAATATGCCTTGCAAGCTGGTAGCAGACCTAGACCATAGATAAACAGCATCCAAAAAAAGTTGAATTGTCATATTGTGATGCTCTGTATCTGAGAAAAGGTTGGCCTTCAGCTCCTGGTTCTGGTCAGTTCTAAGAGCCCAAGTGGGGAGTATGTGAGATTATACAGTCATTAGTACCTCAGAGAGGAGGTGCCTGGAAGGATGGTGTTTGAAAGTGCACTTAGAGAAAGTTCTGGAAACCAAGTTGCCAAAGTAGTGAATGTTAAAGCTCCAAAGAAATTTCATATAAAATTACCATAATTTCCCACATTTCTGGAAAGAGGCTCTTAAAACATGGGTAATTTTCTAGGGTCAACTATATTCCATTTTGGTAAAGTGCTTTCTCTTTTCCTTCTCTTCATCTTGCAAACAGTCCTTTTTCTGTCTTGACATGGGTATATAGATACATCAAAAGCTTTACTCTCAACAATCCTTTTGGAAGCAAAGAAAATATATATGGTTGAGGTTTATACAGTGCTAGATGTTGACTACACAATCTAGCTTATCTCATGAGCTAATAGAAAGCCTTGAACAAGATCATATAATTTATCATCCAAACCAGGACACTTCTGAGGGTGAAAAGGGACATTAACCAAAGGGGTCACCAGGACAACCACTGTAATCTGGAAAGGTCCTGACAAATCAGGAGGTATGATCACCTTAATTATGCATAGTGAAATTAAACAAACAGATTGCTAAGAGAATAATAATGGCTCAAAACTATCTTTTAGGATTTTGTTTTGCCATTGTTAAAATGTTTACATCTCTTTTACATGGAATCATATATAGTGCTCCTTGCTTTTTCAAAAACTTTTTTATTCTGATACCAGGTACAGGACAACTAGCTATAAATAAATAGGGTCTAGAGGGAGAAAAAATACACTGAATCTAAATAAAATTGGGATTTAGGCAATTAAGAATTTTAAGGAAACTAAAAAGATGATTGACAATACTAGTGCTATTTGCCTGTAAATCTCACGTTAAGTCATAATACACATTTTTTGTATGGTACAAAGGTCCATTTTTATATTTTGTTTCTAGTTAGCATACCAAGCTGTCTTTTCTCATAAGATAGTTTTCTCTTATAACTTCTGTAAGTGTACAAATATTATTGAAAATGTTAGCAATTATAGAAAAATAGCCTTTTAGAATTTTATGTAATATTTCAAGGAAACACACTGAGCTACAAATGAACCATAAAAGGATATTTTGATAGACAGAGCAAACATGACGAATTAAAATCTGAGTGGTTAAGTTACAGTGGATCTCATTTGAATTAACTAGTCTGTACTTCAGGGTTCTGTTGCCTTCAGGTGCAGTATTGTTACAATGTAAGTAATTTTCAGACTCAGAATTTAAAATTATTCTTTCCTAATGAGGCTGCTTTTTCCTTTATCATCACCCATCTCTGCTGTTTTTCCTTCCTCTAAACACACTGATATAACCTCTTAACTGGGGGAGCCAAACCCAGATGTACATTTAACCTGCTTATCAGCCATGAGGTCAAACCTTGCCCCCCCCCGCCCCCCTGGTCCCCAACACACACACCCATGTTTCTTGTTGACACAGAATCTGGACCTTCCTTTCAATGTGTTCGCTCTGATTCTTTTCTACAGGAAGTTCCTAGGGACCAATCATAGCCGAGGATTTAATACAGTTTTCCTTTTAACCACTTCGTCACCGGTCTCAGGAACTCCTCCTAGAGTGCTATTATGGAATAAATTTTTGTTCATGCATGCAGAGTAGTTCAAGGATGTCTGGTTTTCCTCTCCATAATACCTGTATTTGTTATTTTCCACTTTTTCTGTGATCAGAATTGTCAAATATACTATTCAATCTGAAGCCATTTGAATGAACCATAAAAGGATATTTTGATAGACAGAGCAAACATGACGAATTAAAATCTGAGTGGTTAAGTTACAGTGGATCTCATTTGAATTAACTAGTCTGTACTTCAGGGTTCTGTTGCCTTCAGGTGCAGTATTGTTACAATGTAAGTAATTTTCAGACTCAGAATTTAAAATTATTCTTTCCTAATGAGGCTGCTTTTTCCTTTATCATCACCCATCTCTGCTGTTTTTCCTTCCTCTAAACACACTGATATAACCTCTTAACTGGGGGAGCCAAACCCAGATGTACATTTAACCAACCTGCTTATCAGCCATGAGGTCAAACCTTGCCCCCCCTCCCCCCTGGTCCCCAACACACACACCCATGTTTCTTGTTGACACAGAATCTGGACCTTCCTTTCAATGTGTTTGCTCTGATTCTTTTCTACAGGAAGTTCCTAGGAACCAATCATAGCCAAGGATTTAATACAGTTTTCCTTTTAACCACTTCGTCACCGGTCTCAGGAACTCCTCCTAGAGTGCTATTATGGAATAAATTTTTGTTCAGGCATGCAGAGTAGTTCAAGGATGTCTGGTTTTCCTCTCCATAATACCTGTATTTGTTATTTTCCACTTTTTCTGTGATCAGAATTGTCAATCTGAAGCCATTTGGGCACAAAGGCCTGGAAACAATGTCCCAGTTTACCTGATACCTCCCCACCACCCGAGGTGTCAAAAGTCCTTGAGAGAGAGATACAGTATCAGGTACACATGGAAATACGTGTTAAACAAGCACAGTGTAATTAATTCCTCATGACTCTTGCAGGACAGCACAAAGGCCTGGAAACAATGTCCCAGTTTACCTGATACCTCCCCACCACCCGAGGTGTCAGAAGTCCTTGAGAGAGAGATACAGTATCAGGTACACATGGAAATACGTGTTAAACAAGCACAGTGTAATTAATTCCTCATGACTCTTGCAGGACCCCTTGAAAAATATTTTTATGATTCGCTCAGTAGTTTGAATCAGTGAGTGATCTTGTTCTCTCTCTGCTGTCTGCACCCAACTTCCCACACATGCCTGGACTAACAGTAATCTATACTGACCCAGAAAAAGAGAACAGTATATATGTATATTTTTAATGTTGTAATTTTATGCAATCTGAGTAATAGAGGAAAGAGGTAGGGAGGAAGGCTGAAAAATGAAGAAGAGAGGAAGGGAAGACAGAAAGCTGGGAGGGAGTAGGGAGGGAGGGCAGGAGAAGGAGGATTTGCCAAGTAGTGAAATTTGTACTATTTGCAAGTCAGTTATAGTTCAGTCCATTACCCTGTCTCTGGCCTGCCTCTTAGATTCATAAAATCCTAAGTGTGAACTGTGAAAATCTTATTGAATGATATGAGAAAAATCAGATCCATCCAGTCTCATTATATTGTTTGGGGTTTTTCCCCCACCTTGGACTATCAGAAAGAGCTGTGACATGGATTGGTAGCTGCACAGGAAAAAACACTTAATTTTCCTCCTAAATATCACCTTGATTTTCTAAATTACAGGATATCCTGATAAAGCTCTGCAATAGATATTTTTAAGAAGAGAAGGCCAGAAGCAAAAATGTTTAAATGGAGCTATGTTTTAAAGACTGTAGCTGTAGAGAAAAGCTCTATCTGGCACCTAAAGTCATATAAACTAACAACTATTTTTAAGTACATCTTTAAATATAAAATAATATTTAAACTATTATTAGTAGATGGTTTCTTTCTTAAATTCTTCTCCTTACAGACAAAATGCTTAGTTTGGTGATAGAGTCTAGCTAGTAAAATAAAAATAAGGTGCAGTGCTAGCTCATCATAATCCGCAGTTTAGTCGACAAGGCTTCAGCAGTCTGCAGGAAGGGAAATTAAGTCACAAAATGATCTATCCAGGCTTGCATAAAAAGTCATTTGCAAAGCTGAGGAAAAAGTATTCCAGCTCCTGATTTTTTTGTTACTGTCAAGCTGTCACAAATAACTGTAAGAATGTCTGCTTGGAGCATTTCAAACCCTGTGAACTCTCTGTTTATATATACGTTGGAATTTCCTCCCACTCCTAAAAATATATTCTAGACTAAGGGGTTAAAGATCAACATTACCCTGATAAACCTTACTCTGACTCAAGATTTACTTAACCAACTTAATTTTACTACTGCACAGATTCAGTCTGTTGAGCAAATAAAAATCGTTTTGAAAATGACCTACCTAAGTATTTATTCAGTTTGTATTTCAGAATTATTATAATATCAGGCATAAGGTGATGGTGGTAGCAATGAAACTATTATATACCATTCACCGTAGATGTATAAATGGGACTACAAAAGAGAAAATAAGAAATTGCATCATCTGAAATGCTTTAGTTCAGGTAAGGTAAAACCTCTGTTGCAAATCCAAAAACATTGAGATGAGTAAAATTTTATTCAAAGTAGTCTCCTGCTCTGCCTCGGTTTCGAGTCGGTCTGACTCCTGATATCACTTAACCTATGAGATCTTAGTGCAGTCGTGAAGGAATATGGGCATTCATCAGAACTTTCTGACATCTGTATGTTCATAAATAAACTTCTACAGCAATATATGACTTCCTTACACTTATTTAATTTTTCTAACTTCAGTTTTTACCTGGATATCTCTGTTAATTTGACCTGATTCATACACCCTGAACTTGGATAAAGATGCCCTCTTCTATTTTCATTCTTAATTTGTCTGTCTTTTCCTGTTTCTTTGTTGGTACACCCCTCTGTGTACTCTGTCCAAAACAGCCACGTGTCTAATTCCTTCCCTCTCTAAGTCACAGTCCCTTCACTCCTTCTGTCTTCTTCCTCTTTGATGTGTCCTCTCTGTAGGACACTGTGCTCTTTTTTTTTTTTTTTTTTTTTTTCACGGCCAAACAGTACTGGGATCCAAACCCTTGACCTTGGTGTTATCAGCACTACGCTCTCCTTAGTGAGCTAACTCGCCAGCCCTTTTTTTTTTTTAATGTGCCATTTTTGATTCCCAAAACACATACCCTATCCATGATAGCCACCCACAGGATTAGATTCTATCTAAGTAATTTGTGGAGCCATTAGGCTTGAGTAACTATTTGACTGCAAAGTCAACACCCATTATCTCATCCAAGAAAGAAAAAAAAAAAGAGTCCCCTCAGGAGAAAAACAATATTGATGATATAAAGAAGGAAAGGGGGATGAACAGTGTGGGCCAGAATAGAGCTAAACCAGTGGTGGGCTTTTGCTCAGCCCTCTGGCCTCTGAACAGTGGCTCTTGCCTCTCTGCTCACCAAGTCCCCAATCTCTCTGCTGTCTTGTCTTCTAGTCCAACTCTGCTTCATTCCACTGTTCGTGGATGGCACATCTGGGCTGTGTTCCCACCTTTCCTCTATCTCACCCACACTGTCAACACCAGCCCTTAAACAGCACAGGAGGAAGAGCGATGTGGCTGCAGTGGTGAGGGGGGTACAGTCTGTGATCGAGAAAGAGACACTAAGTAGACAGTGAAGGGCAGGACACCCTGCTCTCACAGCCTAATTGTCACGACTGGTTTCAGGATGTGTTGGCAGTGATTCTGAAGCCTGTAGATAAATTATCAGGTCTGAAGAGACTGCAGAGTTCTCTGGTGGTCTCCTCTTTACTACGAAGGAGTGTGCCCATCATGGTAGTGTTTACCCCCACATCATCTCTGTGCCTAATGAACAAGATAAAGACCCCAGAATGCCACTAACATCTAAAAAGTGGCACCTAATTGATTTTAACCTTAGTCCAACAGTGTGAACAGAAAAGTGTTTCAATTACCAGCACTATATGAGACACCAAGTACCTGAGTAGGGCTGCTCCTGTCCTTCATTCTTTAGGCAACCACTCGTTATTCTGTAAAATGGTGTCTCTGATGATGAAATTGTACTCAGATAGACTCAAATTTGTTTGCTGAGATACTTGAAGATGCTTCGCTTATAGCCAGAGCATGGCAGAGGTTTTGGAACAAGCTGGGTCCTACTGGAGCCAGTGGTGTAGCAGCTGCAGACTTCCACTCTAACCTCACCTCGCATATTAGTCGTGAACTTGATAAATGCCATCCCAAAGAGCAAGTGATTTATTAATTAGCTGATTCAGAATGTTCTTAGGGCTCATTTGGGATATGGAGTCATTATAATTTTAAAATGTCAGCGCAGTGCAACAGAAGATGAAAATGGCAGAGGCCCAGGGAACAGAGCTTTTTCCTTAGGTGGGTGGGGTTTTTCTCCAGGGCGATGATGCCACCCGCAGGAGATCACTTCATCAGGCCTGAAGAGTGAGGCCTCAGGAAATGAGGGGAAGCGTACTTTTTGAAATAGAAGCTGGGGTCCAGACTAGGACGGGACCAGGCCAAGACGCGCAGTAATAATTTGGCTATTAAACTGAGGATAGTAGCAATTTCATTAGAAGACTCAAAAGAATTAAGGTATTTCAGTTTACAAGTGACTTCTAGATAAACCCCAACTGTATATAATTTCCTGCATCTATGAATAGGTAGACTATAAACTTCTTTTCAACAGAAGATTTGGTGATCTGAGAAGGTAAAAATTCTGGGCTAGATTAACTTATCATGAATGTTAACTAATCAGGTTTTGGTTTTATTTTTGCATTGCCCTTAAGCATGGGTAATGAAGACCTAACAGTATATATAAGTTGGCATTTTAGTTCATAATTTCTGAAACACTCTACCTCCTGTATGGAGACTGGGTAGTAAATCTAAAATTGTGTTATATCAAGTTATTGTCTGGTGTATTTTTTAAATGAGAGCACATATATTCAGAGAGGAAATACATCTTAGTAATGTGCTCAACTTTGGGCGAAAGATAGATGGCACGTTCTTTCTGTGACATGCTGAGCTCTACAGTAGATTGAGGAGTTGGGTTGGGAGAAGAAAGGTAATTGCCAAAGCCCCATTATCAAGTGGTTACACATAGAGCTTTCAGAAGGAACAGATGTCATTAGTTATAGGTATAATCCTGCCTTCTCTTTAGAGGGAAAAGTGGTTAAAGAAAGCACCTGCAACTAACAAAAAGGAGCTGAGCTTGTTTACTGTATTAAAGCTTCATTTCTTGCATGGACTCCATGCTAGAGGTGGCATTGAGCAGCCTGGAATAGAATGAGCAAGGACTTTCAAGTCAGATGGGTCAACGACATCCTTAGTTTAGTGGGTGACTTTGTGCAAGATCATTAAACCCCTTAAGCCTCAGATTCCTCAGTCCAAGTGTGTGTCTAAAAATGCCTACCTCCTAGGACTATGGAAATACTTAAACTAGATAAGGAGTAGGTACTCAGGAAATGTGAGTCCTGTTTTCTTCCCTTTCAGATACGTGATACGGTCCCTTACCTATTCTGTACTTTAGTTTCCTTTATGTAAAATGAGGGGATAATAATATCAACAAATATTTAGCTGCTTAAAATTCTTTTATAAAAAGCAGATACTTTAGCATCAATAAAGCAACCTTCCCTTCTTTTTAACTCCCCTTTCTTGTTTGACATCCTTCAAACCTCTCAGCTTTCTTCAAACAAGAACTTCCACCCAGTGTCTGGTCATGGTGCACGGACAGGGCTGTCCTCCATGCAGGCTCGGGATGTGTCACCACCGCTGAGGCTGGAAGCCTTGTCCTCCCATGGGACGCCTTGTCTGCAGGTACTGCCCCCAGCCTGCAGTGAACTCTGGACCTTTTATTGATCTGTGTGCATCTGGCTCCACTCTGATACCAGGAAGAATGGAGGTTGCTGGCCCTGGACTTGGTCCTGGACAAATAAATATGTTTGTCAAAGCCCTTTTCTGACACTGGTTGTCTCTAGCCCAGGTGGCACTGTGGAGGGTAATTAGTTCTCTTTATTGGAGGGAACATCAGGAAGCTCTGCACTGCTTACCAGTGGACACATGCAAAAAGATTTTGTTAATGCAGCTGTTACTCACCATTTTATCATGTTAATGGGCAGCCTGTAAGAAATTTAACTTCCCATCACTGGCACCCAGCAACACTTATCAAACAAAGCATTGTTTCTTCTCACTATTGATAAGTGTGACTTGTAGAGGCCAGTGGTAGGATGCTCATTTTTATCTGCTAAGTGCACAGCGCTTGTAAAAAAACAGCAGTGGCCTTGTTACCACTTGACATGACACTAGGTTTAGCTGTTTACACTGACATGCCGCTGCACCCTTTTAGAGCTGCAGCCAGAGTCAGGTTCATTAGAAAGCGTGAGGCAGCATCTGGTGGGATTCTCTCTGCTCTCCTGTTGGAAGCAGCAAGGCAAAGAGCTTGCATCTTGGAATGAGTGACTTTTACTTCTTTCTTTTGTTATGATTATTTGAGAACCCCTGTTTATTCTTTGCCCATACATGGAGAAGATGAGAAAAAAAGATCTGGACATAGCATGCAACCCAGTGACAAAGAATAAGAATGTTGTAACCTTCTGTTTGTTGTGTTTCTCTTTGCTAATATGTGACTCTTTATTGCCCAGAAGGGCTGCAGAGAGGGCTGTAAAAGCACAGACCTGTCTTTTTTGTCACAGCAGCAAGGCTGAAAAGCAGAAGTAAACTGAATGGAACTTTGTCATCATTCCTTATGTCCTCCTTGTTTCTTCCTGATTTTATGGGTATTGCCTTGACAAATTTGGTGACCAGTCTTCCTTTGTGATGCTTGAGGCCACATGACTTTTGGCTTGAGTGTTGGTTGTCATACCTTTGGACATTTAGGACGTGGAAGTGATAGTCCAGAATCCTTGATTCATTTTGCAATTGATGTGATCACCTAGAACAGCTATTGTGCTTGTTGCATCAAGAGCAGGCGCCATATATGACACTATGACCATGAAGTCACATACAGAAGAGTGCACATGACAGAGAAGAAGCTGCTTCTGGAGCCCCTGCAGAAGTTGTGTGGGGGCACCATGGCTGCACTGGACAGACAGAGTGACCATCTTCCATAAGTTCAGTAACCCATGCACCACCACACCACTAGCATCTCTCACACCCTGTCGCAGCTTCTTACTTAGACAGGCTGCAGAAGCTCCTTCCCACCTCCACCTTTCCATAAGGATGGAAGGATAATAAGTGCATTTCCTTGGGTTAAATAATATGCCCATTTTGAAAAGCAACTACTTCATCATTCTGCCCTTGCCCTTGGGGACTGGATAACTTCATTGATCAAGAATATCCCTCGCCAGGCCTTTTCTCCTAGCTGCTGCCAACGTTGCACAGTGAGTTCTTCTATCTGAATGATTCTTGCTAAGTCATGCCAGGAGGTATTTGGGCATTTTCCTAAAGCACATCATATGAAATAAGAGTGCCACTGAATAATGAAGCTCTGAGAAGCTTCGTCAAGATTTATCTTGGCTGTCTCAGTCCAAGTGTTATGATACCTACTTTGCAAGTTCAGTGTGGTCAAACTGGCCTAAAATTAAACAGCTCCTCTGTGCAGAGCTCCCAGCCCACATATGAATTGTGCTTATATCTGCACCTGTTTTTCTTATATGCCCAGTACATAGCCATCATAGGAGGATCTCAGAAACCGGGGCACCATTTTAGTGTTTTAGTGTGGTTTGCATGTCATTGCGGTTTCCAGATCATTTCCAGATCCTGGGATGCTGCCAAGAACTTCTATGCACAGGAAGAGAGAGATGTTCATGGTGCTATAGGACTTATGCACAAGATGCTTTTCTATCTTTAGGGGGATTTTGACATCTTCCATTTATCTGAATTCACACCACATAAGTCACATGCTCTTCAGAGGTATACTGGTGAGTCAGAAAAGCAGTGATAGTTGGTTTTGGATACTCATCTCCACTGCTCACCACCAGCAATATGAATCTCCCTGAATTCACACCACATAAGTCACATGCTCTTCAGAGGTATACTGGTGAGTCAGAAAAGCAGGGATAGTTGGTTTTGGATACTCATCTCCACTGCTCACCACCAGCAATATGCATCTCTACTGCTTGCCATCAGCAGCAGCAGCCCCCACCCACAGTTGCTTCCTGGGGCTCCTTCCCACCAGCTCCCCTTCATATCCACCATCTCCTTGTCTCTTCGCAGGTCATTATAAGCCGCAGTCATGGTGTACAGGCCTCATTAGTGATATAGCCATTCCTTCAGTGCTTCAGAAATAATCATTTAGAAAAAAATGCACGGTTTCCTTCCCTTGAGAGCCCATGAGTGATGAATTTATTTCAGTTTGGCTGGCTTGGCTGTCTTGCACAGCCTTATTTCCATATTTATTTCAACAAACAATGTAGGGTGGGAACAAGAAAACACATGCTGGGTGTACACACACGCTGCATATCTGCTTCCAAACTCGATTCCTCTTGGGGGAGGTGTAAAAGGAATGCCAACAAAAGAACCCTCCATTTCAAAAAGAAATAGATCTGTTGTACTAGGATGGGGCACTGCATAGCAGGAGATGAGCTAGTTTTTGATTATTGTATTTAAAAAAGTGTGAGTAGCATACCCAAAGCAATTGATTCCGAGCCCCCCATCCTCGTAAAGAAGGCATCTCAAGAATACTTTAGCCTCTTGGCCCCCCTTGCTTGTAGGAGCTGATTTGGGTGATGGTGCATGGCAATGAACTTTTTGTGGCAAGAGAGAATCTGGTGTCCCTGTCTGATTCTCTTCAAGTGGACACCACTCCCCGTGATGAGTGGGAAGGGGCACCTGTGGGGACCACAGGCTGCTCCGCCAGGGAGCCATGCCAGCAGGTTCTGAATGGCAAGAGTCAGGCTTGCAGATGTGGAAACCACCTGGCTTCTAGAAACCTACTGTCTTAAGACTTTTCAACTTTATTAAGAATTTGGCTAAGGCTCAGCACTTAGCCCGCCTGGATTTTTTAGGGTGAATGTTTTCGAGTGACTTCAGCCAAGACTAAGAAGAGAAGACCTGGGAAATCTGTGCAGAACTATGTTGCTGATGCATGTTGAGGGGCCCGGCAGGCCACTTCACCATTAACCTCACCTGTACACTCCACAGAAGAGAGGAGCACAGCACATCTCGATTCTATGGGGATTCTTTGAAAGTGGCAATTAGTGTTTAACAGTAATAGTAACAGTAATTACGATTGTAAAGATTTTTCTGTTCTAAGATGAAAGGAAATATGATGTGCAGAACAGTATCTTGTCCTGAACATAACAGAACACCATTTTTCCTATGGAAACTTTAGACGATACGCCCAATTCACAAGAGAAAAATGAAAAAAATCAATTGAGTAGAAGAACCAAGAATAAAAATTTTTGTTTCAGGGACCTGAATAGCAAGCAACACTTCTAGAATCTCTTGTTCTCAGAAATGCATTTTCCTAAACTTAGAATTTCTTTTTCTGAGAAAGATGTCTTTGTCTTTCCCCAAACTGGTTCAATGGACAAAGCAGGGGTGCTCAGGGGTAAAGAAAAAGATGAATTGAGCAATATCTAGTGGATACTGTCCTCCCTAAAATTAGACCGAAAATGGTACAAGACAGGAGGGAATATCTCAAGGGCGGGGAGATATCTGTAAGGTAGGGAAAAACTGATGAAATGCAGTGTTTTTTTTCAGAAATAACCCAAAAAAGAAGGTTTAAAGTCTAGTAGCTGTTTTGAAATTAGTAGTATATGCACATACATGCTAATATCACTATTACGAGCAGACTTGGGACCAAATGAAGAGATTCTTTATTAACAGAAGTAGACTTGTTAGAATAGCACATACAAGGTGGCCTCAAGTTACGCTGAGTTATCCTAGAAATGATGATGTAGGAAAATGTATCCCAAACCCAGGCTTTGCTGATGCCAACTGTACCCTTTTGGGGAGAATAATCTGACATGGACAGATCCCTCAGCCATCTTATTCTCAGTTCTTTTCATCGAATGCAGGCAGTACAGAATGGCTTTTAGTTATTCAGCCAAAAA